>NC_041395.2:169723686-169883686 GCF_900747795.2 Erpetoichthys calabaricus | reverse complement strand
AGAGAGACAAGTCACCCATTTGCCATCGTGCCATGCCACTGCCACCAAGTTTTCTGCCTGCATGAAAACCGTATTGTCACCTCTTTTCATCTTCTGAAACTTTATGAACTTTATGTATGGCATTATAGCCTGGCTCACCCCATGGGATTTGATTCTGTTTATTACAGAAGTGAATAAAACTTTGCAGCAGCACGTACCTAAGCCACCAGGGGACAAAACACGTTTGGACCAATGCTCCCTGAAGTTATATCACCAGTTCTGTCCCATCTCTATTTGTAATGCCACAGCGCGCTTCATCTCGTCTTACGTTGTGGGTTCCCACTTTGAAAAACGAGAATGCTATGCAAACGCAGCCCGCGATTCAAAAAAAATCTCTGCCTACCTGTTTGTCTCGTCTGACAGTAGCTGAAAAGCAGCATCAGGAGAGAGCAGCCTGAAGTACAGCAGCTGGTGATCTGTCATGTCCAACAGCAAGCCATGCCGTCTTGTAAACTCCGGTAGCCAGATCGGCTCTCAACGGATCAATGTCTGTGTATTTATCCCATGCGAACCTTGCTGTAGATGCATCGGCTGCGCGAAGGCACTCAACTGGCAGCAGATCCGCTGGCGCGGCATCGGCTGGTGTCTGATCAGCTGATGCCTGCTTCTCACTCTCTTGCTCGATCTCCTGATCACTGCCAATAAAATCCGATTCTAAAAAATCAAGAGTCTGACTCCGCGATAATGCGCAAAACATCGTCTGCCGAATGTTTTCTTTTCTGCACTTGCTTCGCTGCCTTTTCACATGTCGGTGCCATCTTGCCATTGTTTACATTTCGCAACTCACGCACACGCAAGGTTTAGTTGCCGAGTCAACGAGTCTAGCAGTCCTCCAAGCACAGAGGGAATGCCTGTGACGTAACAGTGAGATTTGTCGCCATTAACAGCTGATTGTTGCCCCCTATCCCTGGATGTCGACTTTTGTCGACATTCGCCTTCAACCCCTTCTGTCGACAAAAGTCGACATCCGCCCTAAAAAAGCATGTATTAATGTTAAAGCATGTATTAATCATGTGGGGGCATGGCGGCGTGGAGGTTGCACTGCTGCCTCGCAGCAAGGGTGTCCCGGGTGTACCCTGCCTTGCATTTGCATGTTTTTCTGGTGGATTTACTCGCCGTGCTTCAGTTTCCTTTCAAAGTTATGTAGGATGTGGGGTTTTGTTATGCTATATTTTCCCTGCTAGTGTGTGTTTTGCTCGTATTCATCCTGCGATGTACTGGTAACTCGTTCAGGGATGGACACAACCCTGAATAGATGGCATAATTAAACATGTATAACGAAGATATTTTTAAAGTTCTGAACACTCCGTGGGCTAAGTTTATAACTAGTTTTAATTTCACAAAGACATTTATCGTGTGGTGATTGGTTATGTGGAGAAGGAAAAAGGAAGGATAGAAATTGGGGTTTTGGTACGTCAGATAGAGACAGCAAGCGTGCAATAAAGAAAGCCTGCTCAGAATAACATCCACTGAATTCTGTGTTCGTCTCTCCGACCACCAGATCACAAACCCAACATTTAAACAATATTTAAGTTAAACCTGTGCGATACCCATTCATACATCCAGTTTTTCGGAGCCTCGTCACACCTGCCATAAAGTTCTCTACACTGAACGTACACCGGGGACCCCTTACTGCGAGAGAGCAGCACTACCGCCTCACTACCGTGCATGTTTAATACCTGCTTTAATGCATTTCATCATGAAAATGATATCAAGTATTTATCTTAGCATTCTAAATTTTTAGAGAGCAGGAATATCATACAGTGAATGGATTCTGTATGGTGATCGCTGTCTCCTCTTAGTGCGGAGGAAGTCAGTTTAGGAAGCGTAGTGATTAACAACTGGGTCGGGGAACACAACACAAAGCATTTAATGTGCTGCATGAACTTATGACAGGGTTTGAGAAAATCGAGTAAATTAAACATTGATTTTAGGATGAAGATTAGTTTATGACATTCTACTTTAATTATGAAGTAAACTAGGAGAATAAAGTGGAAATGTCGACTTTAATCTTGACATAAGCATCAAAATTAAAGTGGAAATGTCGAGAATAAAGTCAGCATGTCGACTTTATTCTTGACATATACCGGTAGTTTGTTTTTTTTCTTCCCTCTGTCTGTATTTTTTTTTTCTTCACCGTGGCCATAATGCACTTCCGTAGGGCTATACCACAAATAGCACTATACAGTAAATGCAAGTTGCAGTTTTATTATTTATGTATATAGTTTAGCTTGAAGCAAGGTCCATATTAATGCAGTTTGCCTAAATGATGGTACAGTTGGTAAGGATGTCATCACAAAGTTGCACTTGTTTTTATTTTATTTTATTTTAATTTGGTGAATACTGTGTAATGCACCTGGGCTTTTGAAGCCTTGAAGTAATAGTGCAACTATCAGTAATAATACAATTATTTATTTTATTGTTATTATTTATTAGTTTAAATATTATGCAGTTTAATGACGGTAAAGTTGTTTAAAAAGTCACTTTAACGTGTCAGTGGACAGAGATTGTTAACATTAACAGAAAGTGTAGTTGTTTTACAAAAAATATTTATTTATTCCTTTTCTAAGACATGTTCAGTGCAATACAACTTTTGACAAGCACTTCTGGATATTTTCCTAAGTCTAAATACCTCTTTGGATGGTTGAAAATATGCTGTCAAAATTATAATTTAAGTTTTTGCAAAATTTGTTAAATAAAAAGGTTCTATATTTTGACTGCATCTGTCATGCAATGTGATTTCCTTCTCTTCATTAGTGCCACCCCCTTGAAAAGTATCACTTTATGGGGCAATGCAAACCTGTATTAATACTTGTGTGCACATTAAAATGTTTTTTTTGTACAATGTACAATGCTCTTGACAGTGGAATAGGTTATTCTTAGCCAGTAATTGCAGTGGAAAATGTGTTTAACATCCACTCATGCATGGGAAAAAAAATACCATCAAATACCGTGAAACCGGGATAATTTAGAAAAATACCGTGATATAGAATTCTGGTCATACCGCCCACCCCTAAGTTAAAGTGATACTGTAGACTTTTGTCGATTTATGAACCTTGCTCATAAATCGTGCAAATCTCTTTACATTTCTGGTGTCCCTGCCGGAAGGTTAATAACAGATCCAACATGCCATTACCTACATTAATTTTCCATCTCTGGGGTGGACAAGTTAAAATACTCTCATTCCTATAGCCTTTAGCATTAGAAATTTAACAATAGCCGATACTTTTATGGGTTTTGGCAACCGTGCTGTCTTCATTTTAAAATCAGAAGCATATGCTATAAAACAAATGTCACAAATTAGTTTGCTACATACAAAATCTAATCTTTAGCTAATTACTAACTTAGCATAAGTGTACACCTCTTCCTGATTCAGATTTTTTTTTTTAATCATCCCTTATACAGTAACAATAATATGAAAGCCTGCAGGGCAAGATAAGAGTCAGACTATAGACCTATGAGATAAATCTAGTGGGTGCCTGATTTCACTTACACCATTCTGTTTACGTTTGTGTGGGAGGCAGGCCATAATTTTCAACATTTTTGTGGGCAATATAATGAAAGTTAGTACAAAATAGGTAGAAGATTAAGAAAAGGCCAAACAAGAAATAACATTTTTACTTACATTTGAGCTTGGACTACTTTTCAGTCATTGACCATATAATATGCTTAATGTATTGTTATTATTATCTTATATAACCTTTGAAGTGATTACTCTATATTATATTTTGCAGGTTAAACTATTGATTTTTGGAGATGCCCATTTGAACCTGAGTCATCATCTCAAACGACATATATGCTTTCTTTGGAGTGCTCAAGCGGGCGGCACGGTGGCGCAGTGGTAGCGCTGCTGCCTCACAGTTAGGAGACCCGGGTTCGCTGCGTGGAGTTTGCATGTTCTCCCCGTGTCTGCGTAGGTTTCCTCCGGGCGCTCCGGTTTCCTCCCACAGTCCAAAGACATGCAGGTTAGGTGGATTGGTGATTCTAAATTGGCCCTAGTGTGTGCTTGGCGTGTGGGTGTTTGTGTGTGTCTTGCGGTGGGCTGGCACCCTGCCCAGGATTGTTTCCTGCCTTGTGCCCTGTGTTGGCTGGGATTGGCTCCAGCAGACCCCCGTAACCCTATGTTCGGATTCAGCGCGTTGGAAAATGGATGGATGGATGGAGTGCTCAAGCACCCCAACTATAATAAGAAAAATATTGAAATAAATTAAAAAAAAAAAAATAAGGAGATGCAATTAATCTTTCTTAACTGCCAAGAATGGAAGTGAATTACAAAAACCTTTATGTATGACTTTGCAAGAAATATGTCACTTCTTGTTTAGGTGATTTTCAACAGACCCCAACCACAAATACATTTCAAAGATTAATAACGGACTAATTGTTGAGGCTAAATTAGACACTGAATTGGCATTTTTGAATGTATGTGTCCTGGCTCTTGCCTTCTGCTCAAAACTGGTCGGATATGCGAGTGGATTTTCAAAATGAATTAAACTTTTAATGCACAGCTTTATGTACAAGAAAGTTAATAAGATACTAAGTTAAAACTGAAGAATACATTTTGTTAAAGCATTGTTTATTTTTGATTTGATATATGTTGATTTAGCAGAATATGTAGTAGATTTTAATGAAGCTATGGTTAAAACAAACTATTTGTAATCACATTACAGTTAAATGACAAACGATATAGTAATATTTTAAATGCAACAAAGCTGAATGCCCTTATTCATAACTGAAGTACTTATTCATAAAACTATGCTTTCTGTTCTTTTGTCTGGTTATTTAATTTTGAAAACATGATTTCTTAGGAGTTATTCTTCTTATAAGAAAACAGACTACGGTATACAAAAAAACACTGAGTGACTTATGTTCTGTCACAAATTCAATGAAAGTAACTAGCATTTACAGCAGCAATAGATGGTATGTCTCAGGATATTCTGTTAATTAGATGTTCTAGCTACCATCACGAAATGGAAAAAGGATGCCCTACTTAAGTTCTTTTTCGTCTTTCAGCTGCTCCCTTTAGGGGTTGCCACAGCAGATCATCTGTTTCCATGTTTTCCTCTCTGGCTTTGTTTTCAAAATGTCCAACCTGAGCTGACCCTCTAATGTACTCATTTATAATCCTGTCCATCCTCGTCACACCCAATGCAAATCTTAACATCGTTAACACTAGAAACCCTGAAGTCTATGTAAACACTTGTAATCCCGGGTGTTTTGTCTTGGTACAGTAATATTTTACTCTACTTTCCCCTTTTGTTATTAATATGTAGCCTTTGTCGAAATGCCTCAAATCTCACAGACTTACCACTGTATATAAGGTATTGTACCATATAACTTCTCCCCACCTTCCCTTCTACATTTATAACCTTAGGCAATTAGGTGTAGTAAAAGACAAGCAGGAGTTAAATTACAATTTAAATAATGTATTATTGATAATATTCATAAATAATAACAATATGCAAAGTACATTTGAATACTGGCAACCATACAACTTGATAAATGTTGATGTGTAGTTTCAGGCGGCACACAGACTGTTAGTTTCTTAAAATGTCTGTAATTAAGGCATCATTTGTGGTCAGCTTTCTTCAGAACAGGCTGCATGCCTGTCTCAATATGGCTGCCAAGCTGTGCTCTTTATTGTGCTGTCCTTTTCAGTTCATGGTGTGTGAGATGGTCTTTCATCAGTTTGGTAAGAGAGAGAGAGTGAGGTAAAGCAAGCACATTTATAGGTTTTCTGTCCAATCCCTAGAGCCAAAATGGCATCATGGTACTTAAAGGCTTTTGATACAAGCCAATTCCAAACAGCCATACTTCAGACCAATGGGGAGACAGAATACCCTCAACACCTGCCCCCAAAACCATTTGTTAAGGTAAAACATTCCAGCGAGGCAGTCTGGCTTTCCTGTAGGGAGTTGACTGAGAGTCCTGCAGAGAATCACTGTCCAAAATTGTTTTACGCATTTCCCCCAACCCTGTCGTAAAATTACAAAGGACTGGTTCTTAAAAGGGGGGAAGGAGTTCTTAACCATCTAACCATTGCTGTTCTTATCAATGATAGACATTTGTTTTACAAGTTACCAATAAAGACATACAAAATACTTATCAACTTATAAGCAAAATTTCACACCACAACACCGGGCCACCTTAAATTTCTTCACACCTCTTCATTAACATCTTTTGTTTTGCAAATGTGTCGATCAGTACAAGCAGCGAGCATTCCCATCTCCCCACTGCAGCAGCTCAAGTCTGTTTATCTTGGTGTGAGGCGCCTGGAGTTGTATTGGGTAAATAATACATTGTTACTTGGAACACATGCATTTCATGTTATAGTACTAATGACAAAATTTTGACATAAAGTGTATAATGTGTGAAGACTGAAGCCCAAATATCAAATAAACACTTTCACAAAAGGTACAAGTATAATATAACCATACTCTAGAGGTTGCAGGTTCGATTCCAGGTGCTTCCTAGATTTACCGTTTTGAAGTAGTATGCTGCTCTTATTGTTATTATTATAGAATTAGCTGTGTAAGCCCGTGCTGTAAAATGCCTGGGGTCCTAGAAACTACAGAAATCATCAGAAAAAAAACTGAAATGTAGAGATCTAGTAAAGGTCAGGTAACTGAAAGGAACTACTGTGGGAGTCTCTCTCCTAGGAGATTTTGTTTTGCTGACATGCTCCCCTCGCTTCTGTATTAGCGGTGAGAGGAAAAGTAAAAGGGATACTGTTTTTCTGATGTTAGCGGCTAGGCGACTTTGTCCTTGTTTGGAGGTTTCGTTTTACTGACGTGCTGGCCCCGTTTGTGTTATTAGCAGCTAAGCGAGTTTCTGTTTCCTCGGAGGTGAAGACCCTTACCCTGACTTCACCTCTCACTTCCGGGCCGGACAGACACGCACACTTCCATGCATAGATGTTTATATATAAGATAACATACATTTGATTTGAATCTGTAACAGTTGGTGTAAATTTATAGTACTTGTAAAGATTAGCGTTTTGTTTTTTTAATTCAGTTTTATTCTCTCAGTCACTTTCACACTCCCCCTGATCTGACACTGCTGTTTACAAATAAAGAGTGCTATAACAGAGGTGAACTCTAATGAGGATGAGGTTTCTACATCGGAGAAAGAGAACAGAAGCTTTCCCCGCAAGAAATATCCACTCACACATAAGAACAACGCAACTACACCAGCCGTAAAAGCGAAGTATGGCACCATATGGATGCAGAAACAGGTTGGGCGTCATCCTACCAGTGAATCTGCTACATGCAGGTCTTTCAACCAAACAGCACGGCTTACAGAGCTTTCCAAGGTATCATGCAAAGTTCTGTTTGCGATTATGTTTCTTGATGGTCTTTATATGAAAAACATTTATATGTTACTTATATAAATGCCACATTGAATGTTGTTTACCTATATTTACATACTTATCTTCCAGCATAAAAGATCAGTTACGAAGCATGGAGAGTTGCTTGCATACTGAAGTGTCTATAGCTGCAGCTGGAAGCTGCGGTTGCACTTTTCATAATTTCCTAAGTAAGTAGTGGCATTGCATACGAGGGGGGACCCAAAAATAACCGGAATTTTGTTGTTGTTAGGTTGGTACTTGTAGTACGTGGTTGGGCCACTAGGGTGATCTAGTTACACTCCTCACAAGTCAGTCTGCCAAGTGCCATCAGTCTGGAAGGTTGTGCTTGTGTTCAGTGAATTTTTTTGTAAAAGTAGGTTGTGCAACAGTGTGAGAAGGAAACGCCCTGAGTTGTGGGAGTTGGGCGATTGGTTCTTTCATCATGACAATGCTCCATCTCACACTGCTCTCAGCATTCGCCAATTTTTGGCAAGAAACGGTATGACAACCCTGAACCACCCACCCTACTCACCGGATTTAGCTCCGTGTGATTTGTTTTTGTTCCCTCGGATGAAAAAAGACTTGAAAGGAAGGCGTTTTGCTGACGTCGAAGTGGTAAAACAAGAAACGACCAGAGCATTAATGGGCATTACTTCAGACGAATTTAAAAAATGTTTCGAACAATGGAACAAACGATTAGATAAGTGTATTTCCGCCAATGGAGAGTACTTTGAAGGAGACTAATTGTAGTTTGTATAGAAAATTAAACACGTTTTAAAAATATTTCCGGTTATTTTTGGGTCCCCCCCTCGTATGTACTTTGTCTCAGCATGCCTATATTGATTAAACACAGGAAACTCTGCAGTCTACTTGTGACTTCCATCATTATCCTTTATCACCCTAACCTGCTGCTCATCTTTCCCAGCTCGGTCCCTCTGCCTAGCCAATTGGTACAGGTCCTTTTCTCCCTCCTTAAGAGTTCCAACCTCTCATATAACTTATTATATGTCCTATCTTTAGACTTCGAATCCTCTCTCTTCACCTCACACCTTATCTCCTTGTACTCCTGTCTACTTTCTTCATCTCTCTGATCACTTCTTCACCAACCTCTTCCTCTATATACTCTCTTGTACTATTTCATTCCACCACAAGATTTCTTTTTCCTCCTTTATCTTCTTCTAGCCATCTCCCTTACCACGTCTGCTGTAATAGCCCAGCTATCTGGTAACTCTTCACTTCCACCCATTGTCTGTCTGTCTGTCTTGCTCCCTGAACTCCACCTGATGGTCTTCCATTTGATCCTTGGTTCTCCCCTCACTCCACTTCTCTTCTTGATCTCCAACGTCATTCTACAGGCTACCATACTATGCTGCCTAATTATGTTTTACCCCGCCACCATTTTGCAGTCTTTAATTTCCTAGGATGTCCTACTAAAAGTGAAAAGTAAACAGAACAATTTCAAAAGCATCTAAAACTTGCTTTAATTTGTCATTTTTCATTGTTGCCCTTAACTTTTTAAGCATGCTGATCTCATGCTAAACTTTAGGATGTCACAGAATCTATGAATCATTACCTCATATTATACATTATTATTTTTTTTCTTCTCTAAATATGTAATGTAATAGATATAGAATTTATTGAATAAAATACAGCACTTAGGTCTGACTAACCTATAATTTATTTATTGTAATTTAAAAAAGTAAATAAAAAAATATTTATTATAGTACAATGCTGAGTTTACACCTACTTACTCACAGAATCAAGTATCATTTGCAGCTGGACACACACTCTCTCTCTCTCTCTCTCTATAAAAAATTCAACGCCCGTCTGTGTGTTTGTATGTCCGCTTTTCACGATAGAACTACTTAACAGATTTAGATCTGTTTTTTTTTCTATAATTTGCTTGAACATTCTGGTTGATTTTCCAGGAGTGATATATTCGTGCTAATCTGAGACAGAGGCTGCTGGCTGAGGGGAGGGGGAAGTGTGACGTCAGGAGGGGGGAGCTGGGCAGGGCCCGCCTCACTTACACGCCAGCTTGCATCCAAGTTGCTCTACCTCTTTGTTTTGCAGTGTACCTTGCCTCCACATAGCAAGTGATACCTGTTTGGTTATTGATCTTTAAAGTTTGTCACTACTACACAGGTGTAGCCGCAGGGGACGGCTAGTACATTATATGAAAAGAAAAAAAAAAAAATTACCAAGCAGCCTAAACTCTTCTGCTTACTTGTTTACGCCGTGCTAGTTCTTCCTCCTCTCTAGACCTCCTCTCTTCTTCCTGTTGCCTCCTTAGTACTTCATCTTGTCGCTTTCTTTCCCTCTCTTCTTCGTCTCTTTTTGCTCTAAGCTCAGCATCTCTTCTTTCTTGATCCAGCTGTATGAAAGAGAAACACAGAATTTAAGAAAACAGATTTAATTATATTTAAATTGTACAGAATTTGCAGTAGCTCTGCTTCATATGCAGTGATTGTCTTAAAAAATAAAATCAATGGTACAGTTAAACATATTTGCTAGAGCAGATGAAGTTCACAAGTTCATGCAGCACTGAATACTACTATGACAGGTGTTGATTAGTGCTGATCTTCAAAAATTGTCAAAATGTTTTTTGCAGCATTTACGAGTAGCTTTGTTTAAATTCTATTAATGTTATCTTAGTGAGGCACAGTGGCACAGTGGTTAGCACTGCTGCCTTACAGCTCAGGTAACATTTTTGGATACAACAATCGATACAGCATATTATGCAGATGGTTTGCCAAACTCCAGGCAGAGTGAATTCAACGTGTCCTACTCATCATTAGGGTTGTTATGAAATAGACTGCTGTTTCACTATAATTATACTAATGCAATTAAAATAAACAGTTTAACTTTCAACAAGAAAAGCACAAGACAACCAAAGCCAAACTTTAACAAATAACTAATACAAAAAAAAAGCATTTTCACAAAGATTTAACACTAGAATTACCAGAGCCTACGAGAAAACTCGTAAATCCGGCCCACCTTAAATCTGCTCACACCTGTCCGTCAGCGTCTTCTGTCCTGTGAATGTGCCAATTAAGACAAACAGCCTGCTACTCCATCCCCCACCGTCGCAGGACGTGCACAATGTTCTCCCAGCTCATGCCTTGATTGATTATCTGGGAGTTTAGTGCTGGAGTTTTAGAGTGGAAATAATAGATCGTTATTTGGAACACATGCATTTCATGTGTGTTCCGTTTCTACAGTAATCTGTGTAAACACATTGTTAAAACAGAAACTTTTTCATATTTTAATAATAAATGTTACAAAATGTAGGCATAAACTATAGAATGTGTGAAGCCTGAAGTCCAAAGATCAAATAAACAGTTTCACAAAAGGTTCAAGGACGATACAACAGCTTCCGTGGTGTAGCGGTAAGATTTGCTGACTTGTAAATGAGAGTTCCTGGTTCAATCCCGACTGACTCCTATATTTGCCGTTTTCAGTAGTGAGCTGCTCTTATTGTTAATATTATACAGGACACACATACATTTGGTTTGTGTCTGCAACAACCGCTGTACATTTATAGGACTTGTAAAAGTTACCGTTTTTTTTTCACCATGATGCATACTAACGCCCATCAGTGACATTTTGAAGAATCGCTGTTCGATCGGGTGTGAATTTATGCTGGCGCTGTTACTCAGAGTCAGATCAGGAGAGGCCGTTTTTAGGGGGGGGGTTGGTATTTAGAGCGTGGTCGTGACTGAGAGAATAAAACTGAAAAAAGCTAACTTTTACAAGTACCATAAATTTATACCCAATGTCCATATATTTGTCTCTTTCTTTTTTTCTCCGTGCTGCAAGAACCGTCCTTCCTACATTTATGATGTGTGTACCTGTTGTCTCTTTCTTTCAGGTGTGTAATAGAAACCACAGCACAGAGAGAAGTGTGCGCATTGCAACAGGTTACACATGTCGTAAATGTAGGAAGGACGGCAATTGCGTGTGTGTAAACTGTTAACATTTGAATCTGATGATTGCATGTAGCGCTGAACTGACCTCTGTACTATTCTTTCCTCTGCATGTACTGGATTACAAAAGAAACAGCACCATACAGCAACATGTGGGGACTGGCAAGATCGGGGGGGAAAAAAAAAAAAAAAAACACGCGGTCACTGATTACTACTGCAAGATGTTATGTGAATGAATATGAATAATATGAATAATGTTGCATCCGTGCCACAATGTTTTCCGAAATGTACTATACAGGTCATAAAATGAGTTATTCCAAATATCATATATACCTATGTCTTTTATCCCTCCAGATCAGAGAATGTCCAGTTCCACTGCCTCAAAACACCACTCACATCTACAGTTACTCCCAGTTTCAGATAAAAAGTAACAGCGTCGGATCCCTGAGTGGGGGCATTAGTATGCATCATGGTCGTGACTGAGAAGAATAAAAGTGGAAAAAAAAGGTAACTTTTACAAGTCCTATAAATGTACAGCGGTTGTTACAGACACAAACCTGTGTGTGTGTACTGTATAATATATAAGAATAAGAGCAGCTCACTACTGAAAATGGCAAATATAGGAGTCAGTCGGGATTGAACCGGGGACTCTTGATTGCAAGTCAGCAAATCTTACTGCTATGCCATGTTGTATCGTCCTTGAACCTTTTGTGAAACTGTTTATTTGATCTTTGGAAATCAGGCTTCACACATTCTATAACATTCTGTAACATTTATAATTAAAATATGAAAATGTTTCTGTTTTAACAATGTGTTTACACAGATTACTGTAGAAACAGAACACACATGAAATGCATGTGTTCCAAATAACGATCTATTATTTTCACTCTAAAACTCCAGCACTACACTCCCAGATAATCAATCAAGGCATGAGCTGGGAGAACACTGTGCACATTCTGCGACGGTGGGGGATGAAATAGCAGGCTACTTGCTGCTTGTCTTAATTGGCACTTTTACAGGACAAAAGATGCTGACGGAGAGGTGTGAACGGATTTAAGGTGGGCCGGATTTACGAGTTTTCTTGTAGGCTCTGGTAATTCTAGTGTTAATAAATTGCTAATGCTACATTCAACTGAAATTTTGGTAGCTACTTCTAACATGACTCTTAGAAATCCAGAAAAATGTTTGCTCAAACGTTTCAGCAATCTCACTGTGAAGCATATTGGTTTTTAATGGCCACTGTATCTAACAAGACTCATTTGGCATAGCTAAATATTATCACTTTTTTATTCAGTTACAGTGTCATCCATAAGTATTACGATGATTAATTTTTTTATGGATTCACTACCAAACTGAATTTAAAATGGAACAATGAATGAGACAAAATAAAAATGTCACATTTTATTTCCACAAATATGTGCTTTAACATATTAGAATTCCAAACCTTTTGCCTTCATGACCAAATTGTAGGAGAACTTTAGCACATTGTGGTCATGAGTTATTGATACTACGGATGAATGAATAAAAGAAATACAGCCAAATAGCAGAGATAAAAAGGTATAATTTAAAAATCTAAAAAGAAAGAATAGGCTTTATGCAGTTATTTTTAAACATCCATTTATTTCCTAAACCCACAGCCACAAAGTCAATTCTGACAATATGACCATCAAGAGCACGAGAAGACCTAACACCAGGTGGTATACCACTCAACCTCAGGAGGAGGAGACACCCAGACACCCAGTGATTGGAGACAGAGACTGACATACAGATATCATCCATGCAAGTGAAAGTGCCGAGTGTTGTGTGTGACATTTAATTAAAATACAAATTTTGTTCCTAATAACTTTTGGTTTCTGGTTGCCACAACGGAGCCATGTGGAACTTTTTAACCTTTTTACCCCTGAAGATATATATATATTTTTTTTTTTTGCCTTTCTTTTGCCTGTACTCGAGCAAAAGTAGCGGAGGTGTTTGGAGAAGCATTTGGAAAATAAGTAGAAAACCGGAGTCGCAGCAACGAACAGATATCTTAGTGGGAATAAAGTTAAGGCATAATTGAATATAGCTCCATATAACACTCATTTAGTTAGGTGTTAGTTTTTGTTCTTCAGTTAAATAATCTACTGAAAATGGTTTATTTTGACTTTGGAAATGTACTGATACAGCATAAGAGCTCACATTAAAAATACTGAGTGGAGAGATATGTGTAAAAATCTCTTGTCATGCAGAAAGGTACGATGCCTTTCAAGTGGATTGAATACTTTTACACGCCACCATACATCCAACCAATCGCTAAATAAATAATAATAATAAAAAAAAAAACTTGGCGAGTACATTGGGTGGAAGCATAAAATTACCACAGTACAATGAGTCTGTGGCAAAAGTGCTCCAAGAAAGCACCTACTAAAGAGGATGGAGATGATTTTTAATGGCAGCATCCAAATTTGTCATCAACCTCTTTTCCAGTGCGTCCATGGTTCACCATGTGATGGAGCAGGCTTTCTTGGTAGGTTTGTTCAGGCATTGTGCTTGTTTTGTGCTCAGGTTGCTTCCCCAGGAGAATGCAGTGTAGAACACCACACTGGCTACTATGGACTGGTAAAACATTTCCAGCAGCTTGCTGCACACATCAAAAGACCTTAGTCTCCTTTGCAAGTACAGTCTGCTCTAACCCTTCTTGTACAATGCCACCGTGTTGTCTGACGCAGTAGTTCTTTAATCTGGTATTAATTTAATAATTTTAATAACTTAAGACAATTAAATTTAATTAATAGGAGTAAAGCAGTTTAGTAATCCAAAAGCAAATTTTTATAATGAAGCCAGTGCAATGCAAGTCCTGTTGTATGTTAAGACTTTTTCGGAAGGTCCCTTGGAGGAGTCAGTCCTTCTTGAAAGCTATACCTGCATGAGATGCATGCTAGTTCTGCAATACAAATTTGATGAGTTAGCTGCCAGGCTTAAGAGCTGAACTGATAAAGTTTGCTTCTGAGCCACATGTCAGTCTAGGTAAGATGGAGGAGATTAGAAGGCTTAACACATGGCTCAAATCTTAGTGAAGGATATAAGGGTATCGGTTTATACAGCATTGAGGCTCCAATTGGAAGCAATGGGACCACAACAGGTTGAACTAGAGGGGCACAAATGTGTTTGGAAGTCATAGGAGAAGGTGAGCTGAGGATTGTTTAAACCAAGGTGGAGGACAAAAAGCAGGAATTTTTAGACATACTTAGCAACTGTTTTAAAACACAATATGTTAAATTACCAACACTGGGGGAAGCCGGTCTAGATTTAGTATTTAATAACCAGGACAGGATTGAGGGTGTAGAAGTGACTGAACCACTATTGTCAAGTGATATAATAAAATTCTCATTATTTTGGAAGAGCACAGATATAAAGACTAAAACTGTTATGTTTAACTTCATAGGGCAAATTTTGAACAGATGCGACAAAGGCTCATTGTGATAAACTGGAATAAGCTTTTAAATGTAGAAACAATCAAGGAGCAATAGAACATGTTTACAAATTTTTACATGAAATGCTGAACAGGTACATCAGAAAATTTGGAATTAGGAAATTTAAAAGAACGCTGCAGTGAGTTAATAAGGAGTTGAAAAAGAAACAAGTATAAACCATCTGTATACAGTATAGGGCATAGGGCATATGAAAGTATGAGGAAAACCTTTAAGGAGGACAGTTAGAGAGGAATATTACAGATAAGGCAAAAGATGACCCAAAGAGTTTCTTTCAGTATTTTAGTACTAAATGAACAATCAAAGAGGAGCTGAAATGTATCAGGAACAGTAAAGGAGAATTAAAACTCACAGACAGTGAAGGAGTGAATGCTCTAAACTTGTATATTTTTGAAATCTCCATATTTTAGAAAGTGGATAACCTCCTTGTGGTAACAGGGACTACTAAGGAGGTACTGAGTGATTTGGAAATTGTAAAGGGCAAAGTACTGTTTAGATTAAACAGGTTAAAAATCAAACAAATCACCAGTACTAGATACTTTTATCCTTGAGTGATTTAGGTTGATGAGTACATATATAAAACCTTGATGCATATTTTAAGAACATCATTGAGAATTTGGGAAATTCTGAAGGACTGGAAAATGACGAATACTATCCTGTTATATAAAAGGGCGATTGGGCAGGTCCTAGTAAGCTTAACGTGTATCACAGGCAAACTAATGGAAGAAATTATTAAGGAAAAGATTGAGCAACACATACCAAGAACAGGAGTTTTACTGAACAGTCAGCATAGGTTCAGATGAGGAAGGTCGTATTTTACTAACATGCTGGAATTCTATGAGGAAGCAATAAAAGGATACGATAAGAAGTGGTGCATATGATATTATTTATCTTGACTTTCAAAAAGCATTAGATAAAGTACCACATGAGAGGTTGGGCATTAAACAAAAAGAAGTAGGAGTTCAAGGTGTAGTGTATAGATGGGTACAGGATTGGTTAAAACACAGGAAGCTGAGGGTTATGGTGTGAGGGAACTTATCAAAATTGGGTGAAGCTAAGAGTGGTGTCCTTCAGGGGTCAGTGCTAGGGTGGCTGTTGCTATATTAAATATACAGGGGTGGGCAAAAGTAGGTTTACGGTTGTTCATAATTAAAAGACATGCAGGTTATGATTATTACAATAGCTTTATTAACTCAAAAGAATGTCACAATAGCACAGTGCACTTAGGTATAATCACTGTTAATTACTACTTACACTGTGTTTATTGGAAGTCCACTCTCCTAATTCTAACCATTGATAAAGTTTGCAGAGAAAATGTATTTAACGCTTCAAAAACAGTTGGATAAGTTAAATACTGCTCTTCTGAAGAACCCAACATACAGCAGATCTTCACACATAGACTAGATAATGAGAGGAATTCTGGAAACACTGCAACTTTTATAGTATGAAAAAGCCAAACACGCAACAGTTGAGTCGCTATCTCAGCGTGATTCGCTAGTAAAAAAAACACTGCTGACGCTCTCAAGTGGCAGAAAACTCAAAGGTTAGGATACTCTGCTCTCCTCCAATATAACCAGTGGACTGTTGTTGGAAGAAAAGGAATCTGGTGAGGGTTAGGTGGCTGCTACGATTCTAGCAGTGTGTGGGGAAAAAAAAAATCGACTTACCGGGTTGAGTATGTGAATGCCAGAGTGATTTAACAATGTTTAGTATATCTAAAGGCACACCCAGCCTGGTGAGAAAGCAGATTTCAGCAGGATGCAGGAATCCAGCTGCAAATCACCTCCACTTGCACTGAACTCCAGCCTGTACGAGGATCTGCCTTGACTTCATCTGATAACAAAGGTGAAAATCACAGGAGAACTGACATTTCTCCAGATGCACCACTGCAGACCACTTAAGGCAAAAGGTGTAAAATGGACTCAAGCAAGAACAAAGAACAATAATTAAAATGATGTCAAAAAAGATGGCCAGAAGAACCCACCTATTAGAAGACACTGTTACTGAAAGTGACTTAACACTAGAATTACCAGAGCCTACGAAAAAACTCGTAGATCCGGCCCACCTTAAATCGCTTCTTAAAACCTTTCTCACCTCTCCGCCAGCGTCTTTTGTCATCTAAATGTACTGATAAAGACATGCTGCCAGCAGCTGGCTATTCCATCCCCCCAATGACTTAGAACGTAAACAGGCTTTTCCCAGCTCTTGCCTTGATTGATTACCTGGGAGTGAAGTGGAGTTTTAGAGTAGAAATAATAAGATTGTTATTTGAAACACACGCATTTCATATGTGTTGCATTTCTACAGTAATCTGTGTAAACACATTGTTAAAACAGAAACGTGTTATATATTCTAGTAGCAATTGACAAAATGTAGGCATAAACTATATAATGTATGAAGCCTGAAGTCCAAATATCAAAGAAACACTTTCACAAAAGGTACAAAAAAAAGCCACCGCCAAAAAAACCCGCCTTAGTGTGAGACATTGATATGAATTAACTATCGCTGTTTCCGTGGCGTAACACTATCAGTCGCTGACTGGGAATCAGAAGATCATGAGTTCGATCCTGCACAACTCCCATTTAAGAAGTGTTCTTATTTTCACTATTTTAGAATAAAAAGATACATTTGATTTCAGTCTGTAACAGCTGGTGTAATTTATGATATTTGTAAAGGTTAGCTTTATTTTTTTAAAATTCACTTTTCATTGTCTCAGTCGCGTTCAGGATCCATCCCTACCGCCCCCCACCTGACACTGCTGTTTTCACATAAAGACGCTCTATAGTTCTGCAGTGTATCACGATACATACGACCGCGTGTTTTTTTCCCCCAATATTGCCAGTCCCCACATGTTGCTGTATGCTGTTTCTTTTGTACTCCAGGACATGCAGAGGAAAGCATAGTAAAGAGCAGTAACTTCAGCGCTATATGCAATCATCAGATACTCCCCATCTGATGCTGTTTTCACATAAAGACGCGCTAAAGCCCTGCAGTGTACTTGTGACTGCATTGTCGTACCAATGCTTGCGAACTGAAGTGTCTGCATGCACTTTTCGTGGCATTACTGTATACGTGTATTTTTTGAGCATGCCCATGTAGCTCAAACACAGGAACATATGTTGATGTAAAAGTATAACAAAACAAGTGCACTTTTATTCAAGACTATAACCGAAGAAAAAAGAAAGCAAGTTACAGTAGGCGGTTGATATGACAGCTTGCATGGTGGAATGCTAAGAACTGCTGATTTCCATTCTGTGCTATGCAGGTCACATGCAGGTGGCCAGTTGCTGAGTGCTACATTTTAAAAAAAGAAAGAGACAAATATATGTGACGTTTTGAAGAAATCATTTTATGACGCGAATAGTACCAATCAGAAAACATCATCGAAGTAATGCAATATTATTTGAAAACGAACAGCGTCAGGTTGGGTGTGAAGTTATACTGGCGCTGTTTGAGTCAGATCAGAAGCTGAATAAGCTGAAAAAGCTCCTGTTCTGACTCTAAGTAAAAAAGCATGAATTAATCAACAGAAATAACCGCGATTGACATTTTAAAGTTAACGATTTACAGTGCATACCAATTTATAAATTCAATGTCCGTTTGAGGAAAAAAAAAACACTTTCTTCAAAGCTGGGAATCGAACTCGCGTCTCTGTGGCACAGTAAGGCAGTGGTGCTCCAAGTCAGCAAACCGTCCTTATAACTTATTTTTTTCAAGATCCATAACACACAGACAGACAGAGCACTGCGTAATACAGAGACAGACAGGCAGAGATATACAAACAAACAGGGAAGGCACACGTACTGAAAGAAAAAGCACTGAATAACCTCACCCGCTCTAACATCACCCCTCCCCCCGATCTGACTCTCTAAGTAACAGCGCAAGTACAGACACAAATCAAGTGCATGTGTGTACTGTATAATATTAACAAAAAGAGCAGCTTACTACTGAAAACGGCAAATATAAGAGTGCGTGGGGATCGAACCAGTACTCTTGATCACACTTGGTTTGCGTCCGTACTTGCGCTGTTACTTAGAGAGCCAGATCAAGGGGAGGGGTGATGTTAGAGCGGGTGAGGTTATTCAGTGCTTTTTCTTTCAGTACGTGTGCCTTCTCTGTTTGTTTGTATATTTCTGCCTGTCTGTCTCTGTATTACGCAGTGCTCTGTCTGTCTGTGTGTTATGGATCTTGAAAAAAAAAAGTTATAAGGACAGTTGTTCATGTTAATTGCAGTCTCAATTGTTAAAAAAATATTTTAAAAGGAGCATCCCACATGAAAATATAACGATCTCATTAACTGACAGTGCATACCAATTTACAAATTTTATGTCCGTTTGAGGTTAAAAAGAAAAAAAAAGAAGTAACACTTTATCCCCAGCGGGGAACTGAACTCATGTTTGTGAGGCAAAGAAAAGCTACTCGGTCTGAGAAGCAAATCTTAGCGCGCTACGGCGCGGAAACTGTTATATGGTGTGTGAAGCTTTTGTGGAAGTGTTTATTTGATCTTAGGAACTCGGGCTTTACACATTCTACATTTTGTAACATTTATTACTGAAATATGAAAAAGTTTCTGCTTTAGCAATGTGTTTACACAGATTACTGTAGAAACGGAACACGCATGAAATGCAAGTATTCCAAATAGCGATCTATTATTTCTATTCTAAAACTCCAGCAGTTCAGTCACTCCCAGATAAACAAACAAGCCATGAGCTGGGAAAACTTAGTGAACGTTCTGCGACGGTGGGGGATGGAATAGCCGGCTGCTCGCTGCTCCTCTTAATCGGCACATTTAGAAGACAAAAGAGAGGTGAGAACGGTTTTAAGGTGGGCCGGATCTACGAGTTTTTTCGTAGACTCTGGTAATTCTAGTGTTAAATCTAATCAGGAGGAAGCTTAACCTTCCTTTAAAACTCTCTGCATCATCCCAAAGAAGCTCTCTCTCTGGGATATTAACTGGACACTCACTGAACTTCCCGGGGATTCTCTTGGGGCATCCTCTCTAGGATTCAGATTATGCAACATAACCTTCTGAAACCTAAGAAGTTATAAGCTGCCATCTCCAAAGGGAGTGAAAAGGCGAAACTCTCTCTTTGCGAAACTGAAGCTGAGACCCAGTCTGTCAAGTCAAGGCTGTGTACAGTAGTCTGGCGAGGCCAAGAAGCCATGACCTCAAGAAGGGAACTTCAGCGTCTAAACTCTTTGGCCAGAATGAGTAAGCCTTTTTCCCTATGAGGTGGCAAAAGAGAGAAGAAAGCAAGCTAAAGAAGCAGCAGCAGCAGCACAGCACTGACAAGGATCACCTAGCAAAGAGAAACAATGCACTTTGATGCATGAAGAATTTTCCCTTTGAACCCAGAACAACAACAGCAGCAGCATCAACTCCACACAACAATGGACACTATACATCAAGACTTGGTATCATAAAACTCTGTGCCAAGATAAAGTGCAACTTTAAATACCAGCAAACAGCCAGAATATATGTTTGTCTGTCTAGTCTGTCTGCGTTCAGTCTTATAATATGTATAAATGCAGTTGTCATATTTCTGTTATCTCTGTGTTTATTAATAAATAGTATTAGTTTGTTTATTAAAACGTATGTGCTTCAGTTACCTTGATAGAAGTCTAATGACCGGAGACCTGCCTCCTACAACAGAGGAAGGTATCGTAAATAAAGTAGGAGCCTTACCGAATTATCTGATTAATCAATACTATTGCCAAAGGCAAAACTGGTAATTAATTAACCTAGTTAAGATTTCTTTTTCAAATCCCACATTACTATTATGTCCTCCTGGGTGACAGGATTATTAACCAATCAAAAATTCCTAACAAAGTGCCAGCATTTGCTTTAAAATGGCTCCTTTACTTCTTTGAAAAGGATAATGAAAGTTAGAGTGATAAATCCTAGAAATTTGATTCTGTTCATCTGGACAAAGTTTTTAAGTGGGAGAAATATTTCGAGACTTATCCAAGTCTCTTCCTCAGTCTCAATTGACTGCAGGTTTCCCCAACCTTATAAACAGTACCTTTGCTTAATCACAGAGACTAGCACCATTGACAAAGGGCCAGTTGATCAGTGATATGCAAATTGTCCACTGATTAGTAGACGTGTGAACCATTCATAGAGGGTTGAGGAATGGCTGCAATCACAGCATTGTAAGATGGCGACAGATGTACCCTTAGGCCCCCTCCTCTGTTCAGAGATGGTCGTTCCTTTTTCACGTAAATGGCCTCCTTGATTCCTCTCTCAAACCAGCGCTCCTCCCTGTCCAGGATGTGCACCTCTATCTTTAAAGGAGTGACCACTATCCTGTAGATGTAAATAGACTGCGGAGTCCTGGCCTGACGAGGAAGCTCTTCTGTGTTGTGACATGCGCTTAGCCAGTGGCTGCTTGGTTTCCCCGATGTACAATTCACGGCACTCCTCCTGGCACTTAACTGCGTAAACTATGTTACTCTGTTTGTGCCATGGGACCCGATCCTTGGGATGGACCAATCTTTGGCGTAGCGTGTTTTGGGGTTTGAAAGCCACTGAGACCCGGTGTTTCGAGAAAATGCGCCTCAGCTGTTCCGATACTCCTGACACATACGGGATCAAAGCAGGGAGGACACCTAAAGAATGCTCCAAGCAAATCATGAGAGAGGAAGGACATCCACTGCCTAAGCGAAAACCCTTAGTGATCCCGTATGTGTCCCCAAAACACGCTACGCCAAAGATTGGTCCATCCCAAGGATCGGGTCCCACGGCACAAACAGAGTAACATAGTTTACGCAGTTAAGTGCCAGGAGGAGTGCCGTGAATTGTACATCGGGGAAACCAAGCAGCCACTGGCTAAGCGCATGTCACAACACAGAAGAGCTTCTTTGTCAGGCCAGGACTCCGCAGTCTATTTACATCTACAGGATAGTGGTCACTCCTTTAAAGATGGAGGTGCACATCCTGGACAGGGAGGAGCGCTGGTTTGAGAGAGGAATCAAGGAGGCCATTTACGTGAAAAAGGAACGACCATCTCTGAACAGAGGAGGGGGCCTAAGGGTACATCTGTCGCCATCTTACAATGCTGTGATTGCAGCCATTCCTCAACCCTCTATGAATGGTTCACACGTCTACTAATCAGTGGACAATTTGCATATCACTGATCAACTGGCCCTTTGTCAATGGTGCTAGTCTCTGTGATTAAGCAAAGGTACTGTTTATAAGGTTGGGGAAACCTGCAGTCAATTGAGACTGAGGAAGAGACTTGGATAAGTCTCGAAATATTTCTCCCACTTAAAAACTTTGTCCAGATGAACAGAATCAAATTTCTAGGATTCCCTTACCTGGATTATTGAGCATGCATCGAGACTTAGAGTGATAAACATTAAATCTCATAAGTCACACATGTACTATATTGCCAAAAGTATTGGGACGCCTGCTTTTACACACGCAAACTTTAACGACATCCCATTCTTAATACATAGGCATTAATATGGAGTCGGCCCACCCTTTGCAGCTATAACAGCTTCAACTCTTCTGGGAAGGCTCTCCACAAGATTTAGGTGTGTGTTTATGGGAATATTTAACCATTCTTCCAGGAAAGCATTCGTGAGGTCAGTCACTGATGTTGGATGAGAAGGCCTGGCTTGCAGACTCCACTCTAATTCATTCCAAAGGTGTTCTACTGGGTTGAGGTCAGGTCTCTGTGCAGGCCAGTCAAGTTCCTCCAAACCAAACTCTCTCATCCATTTCTTTATAGACCTTGCTTTGTGCACTGGTGCACAGTTATGTTGGAACAGGAAGGGACCATCCCCATACTATTCCCACAAAGCCCAACCCCTGAAAAACAACCCCACACCATAATCTCCCCTCCACCAAACTTTACACTTGCCACAACGTAGTCAGGAAAGTCCCGTTCTCCTGGCAACCACCAAACTCAGACTCGTTCATTGGATTGCCAGACAGAAAAGAGTGATTCGTCACTCCACAGGGCACGTCTCCACTGCTCTAGAGTCCAGTGGCGGTATGCTTTACACCACTGCATCCGACACTTTGCATTGCACTTGGTGATGTAAGGCATGGATGCAGCTGCTTAGCCATGGAAATCCATTCCATGAAGCTCTCTATGCACTGTTCTTGAATTAATCTGGAGGCCTCATGAAGTTTAGAGGTCTGTAGTTATTGACTCTGCATAAAGTTGTTCACTTCTGCCCACTGTGCCTCAGCATGCCCTGTCCCCGCTCTGTGATTTTACGTGGCCTACCACTTCGTGGCTGAGTTGCTGTTGTTCCCAATTGCATGTCAATGTACTGATACATGAATAGACTTACTGCACAGGTGGCATCCTATCACTGTACGACGCTTGAATTCACTGAGCTCCTGAGAGCGACCTATTCTTTCACAAATGTCTGTCGAAGCAGTCTGCATGCCTACGTACTTGATTTTATATACCTCTGGCCTTGGAAGTGATTGGAACACCTGAATTCGGCGTGTCTCAATATTTTTGGCAACATAGTGTACGATGTGTAGACTAATATTTTTTTAAGAGGGCAAATGCTATGTGTTATACAGGCTACCTACTGTCGCTTCTTGGGGAACTGGCTGACAGGTCAGGAATATTTTAGCCAATTGACGAGTCACTACATTCAGTTTCTGTATGGAGCAGATGTATATACATAAAACATAACATGTTTTTGCCAATATAGAAAGGCAATTTGCTGCAAGGTTCATTTATTCTAATGCAATTGGGGCAATTGACTGTATTCATGTTGCAATAATGGTACCTAGCAAGTATAAAGCTGCTTCTGTTAACCATAAGCAGTGACATTCTATTAACTCACAAGTTGTTAGTCAGTCATGCCAAGACAAGACTGACAAATGTCATGGCTCGGTGGCGTGGGTCAACCTATGATTAATTTATTTCGAGGCAAAGTAGTACTGGCAGACTTCATGCTGATGGCACTGAACACATTGGCTGCTAGTAGGTAAGCTGAGCCCTCAATGTTTATATGGCTATACTATTCATTGTAACAGTAATCATTTCATGAAATGGGGGCAAGTGATTGCTGGTTGATGCTAAAAGCTCAGATATTGGCACTTTTATCCTACCCCCTAGAGCACAGACTATAATATTGCACTTGTTCATGCTCAGTTGTAGAGTGCAGCATAAGACTCCGCAAATATAGGTGGTAGTGTGTCGATGGGACAGGTGGCAGGCTGCTCTTCCAGACAATTAAGTTTGCAGCATCATGAACACATATGTATGAGGCTGACTACCATAGTTTATATATGGTTGTTTCAGGGTGGCAACCGGGCAGGATTTGACGTGCATTCATGTACGTGCAATAACAAGTGAATTGCAGATCACCCAGACATTCATAATCTTTTTCCTGGTTCACTCTCACATCTTACTCCTTCACTTTTCTCTATAGACCCTTCCACCACACCAAAATTACTTGGCTCCTCTGCTCAATAATTGATCCGCTGCAAAACTCCAACTATGTACAAACAGCATAGTTTATTTCTTCTTTGTTTTTTATAACATTAAACAATGCCTCACTGAAAAAGTAATTTTTTTGAAATAAAAATATCAATGAGGACAAAATTTCAGTGAAGGATTTACTATTCAGTAAATCCGAAGAATCATCAAGAGCCTGAAAACTTTTGCAACACTGTTCTACACTCACCATCCTTTGTTATTAATGGGAGTTTGTATACGTTAAATTAAAAACTTGCTGCCATACTGTAAATGAGATATCTAAATATGACAAATATAAAGAGCATAATCTGCTAGGTTTAACAAGCATATGAGAGAAGTTGTATAAATAATTTACAATTAACTATAGTTTATTTAGGGTATATCAAGAAAACATCATTTATAGCAGCTCTATGTGGCAATAAGGATATTTTCTGAGTCACAAAAAAATAATTTTATTTATATGTTGGACATGTAATAGAGCCCAATTATTTATAAAAGCAGTCCAGTGATTTCCATTCCCAGTCTTGGAGGATCCCAGCATCTGTAAGCTTTTGTTAAAACTCATTTCATCATTAGTGAGTCCTTTAACCTCTAAGTGATCTCACTCTTTAAATTGGCTGTTTTTCTACTTCTTTTCTTATTTTGCATTTGGAAAATAGCATAAGTATGAGATTTACATTCATATTAAATTCTGAAATAATTGTAGTTTTACTATACTTTTAAGTTCTTAACTCTCTTTTGTCATTTTTCTATTAATTGATTTATATTTAAATAGTGCTTTCCTCACTAGTTAAAGTACTTTTCATCGTGAGTGGGGAGTCACTTCAACCAGCACTAATGTGCAGCCATTTTTGCACCAGTACACTCACTGTACATGAGCTATTAGGTGGAGAAGGGTTGAGAGAGAGATAGCCAATTAGGGACAGGGAATGATTAGGGTGCCAGAATGACTAGACCATGAAGGGCAATGTATCCTGTAACATCATGATACACCCTGCTCTTTACGAATGATGCCCAGGTATGTTTTATGACCACAGAGAGTCAAGACCTCATATTAATTTACAAATTTGTGGAGTTTTGTCCTTTAATAGCATCCTAATAATAACAGGTAAAGTGGATGGTTACAAGTCCCAATGACACTGAATGATTAAATGTTCTACATCAGAATTTATTGCAATGTACAGAGTATTAACTGTATTTTTATTGCACGGAAAAAATGTAATGCCTTTTTAACAAAATTTTGAAGACCATCATTTTTATTAAGAATTTATCTCTTCATTTTCAAGTATTCTGGTTATTTAAATCATTCTTTACTAGTTACCATGCCAGTGGATTTGATACTGAAGTAACTGATGTCTTCCAGCATGAGCAGTCATTTGCCTATATCTACTCTGCTCATTGTTAACTGTCAATATTAGAATACAATTAAGGAAGAAAACTTTCTTAATTGACCTGTGACTGGCTCAGTGATTGTGAAACTGTTTGGAACAAAAGCCCACAGTCACAGGGGTCTCCCGATGTCTGATACTGGAACTACTGGTACAGGTAAACCTAAAACACAACATCTGGTTTATTACTACAGAATAACAGAAATATTTAAATAAGGTCCAACATTGTCAAACTACTTAAAATGCTTAGAAAATATAACAGAATGATGCTACCTTGGCAGTCTTTAATTTTTCTAGTTGCTTAATTTGTTCTAGAGCAGAAGTTGGAGTTGTGGAGTCAATAGGTAAATCCCAAACACTGCTGCCATCCCAAGCTAAAAGGAAAACAGTAAGAAAATGTTACATTCCTCATTTAGACAATGCATAAAACTTTCACTTTAAACTGAATTTGCAGTAACTATAAATTGAAAACTGTAATCCTATATTATCTGAATGATTAGACTCTTTGATGGAATCTCAAATAACTTTGCAGTCTTTATGCAATGTGCCTAACCACTTTATGATTTATTATTTCAATTACAGGGTTGCAGGGAACAGCAGTCTATCTCAGTAGCAAAGAAAATTAGGCAAGAACCAAGCTTGTGTGAAATACCAATCCATCACGCAACATGGTCTCATGTAACTCCCCTCCACCCAAGTCAAATAACTTATATCTTTATGACCTAATGAAATATGAAAATAAGTATTAAAGAAAAAATAATAGTGCAGACAAAGGAGGAATGTGCAAATTCAGCATAAAGATTAGCTAGGCCAAAAATGAAACAAGGGTGTAAGAATACTAATTCAGGACACAGGTCAACAAGCAAATGATTAAAGTGTCTGGCCTTGTTAAAAAGTCCACCATAAATTTAACAGTATGACTGGTACAAAGCTTGAAATTAGTACTTAATTTGCAGGAAAGTGTTAAAACTGGTCACAACACTTTGATTAACCTATACTCATTGATCTGTGGTGGGCTGGCGTCCTGCCTGGGATTTGTTCCTGCCTTGCGCACTGTGTTGGCTGGGATTGGCTCCAGCAGACCCCCGTGATCATGTGTTAGGATATAGCGGGTTGGATAATGGATGGATATACTTACTGATAGACATTCATTATTCTGGTTTCAACTGGTATTGGTAATGACAAATATGCTCTTAAGATTTTTTTAGGTAAAAAATACAGAAGTTCTGAGATAAGGTATACTCACTAATCACTACACCAAAGAGTGGAGTCATGTTGCATGTTAATCAGCTCATGCAAGTAAGAATTTCCCTGCTTTCTGAATATATTAAAATAATAACTGTATAAACACTGTCCCATCATACATAAAACATAAAAAAGCAATTTCTGAAGAATTCACCCACTGCCCGACACTCCTATTACTGTAAAATGACTCAACCACAATAACGTAATATTTAGATTAAAAGCAAAACAAAAAAAAAAGCATTTTACAGTATGGAAGCCTTACAAATACCACCAGGAATATCCAAGAAAAAAAAAAAAGTTTTTGTCAACGTTATACTTTTTCATCATTTGTAATCTGTTAGTATTTACTGTGTAGGAGACAATGAAAAGATAGTTTTACAAAATCAGCTGTGAGGTAAACAAAACACGTGCAAATTTTTAACAGTTTTGATTTCAATTAAAGTATAATGTTAAAATTTTGTAACAGTGATGATGAATACAAACGTGCTGGATCACAGAAGATACTGTCATCTCTATCCACCTGTGTTTATCACAAGTGTGTCCTGAGAAGCACTGGCACCACATCCAAGTCTGTCTGCTTTCTGTTTCATGGTTAATGCTTCCCAGGGAGTCTTTAGCTCACACAACACTGAAGTAGGGACAAAGTGGAGAAAACAAAATAGCTTGATGTTTGTTTAAAAAGCCTTCTTAAACTCTGTCTAAACCTGTTCAAAGGTTAACTTGGTTTTCAATTTGCTCATAAAACACAGTACTCCAGCTAACAGAAACCATCAAGGTCAAAATGTAGGGAAATCTGAACTTCTTTTGTTTCAAATTTAATTATAGCTGTAGATGTAAAGGAGTTAAGAACTCTCAGTTCAGGTCTTAGAGACAAAACTATTTGAAAACAAGGAAACAACTTTCTTAACTTTCACATTCTATTCAGTTGTCAATCAATACAGGTGTTTAATGTTTTAATTTTACGTAAAGTTAAGTAACTATTAACTTTGTTGAAAAAAGAGAGGTGCTGTTAAGAACCTTTTACAGGGCTATAAAATATATTATGATCCATTCAGGTCTGAGTTGCATAAGAAAGTGAATAAGAATATTTCCTTTTATAGGGGCTTTAAATTCAAGTTCATCCAACGCTGTACAAGTGATCTGACTTATTCGGTTCGCTACAATAAACTTATGGCATTTGCAATGCACACATTTGCGTATTTAGGCTGTTAGTTTTCATTTACTAGTTTTTATATATCTATATAATTTACAAGGTACAATCAGAAAGGTCTAGGACTTTGTCTGTTACAGTTGCCAATATAGAGGTAGGGAGCCCTGCTACAATGCGTACAAAGGAGAAATTTTACCCTATACAAAAAACAGGCTCTCCCCCCAAATCTTATACCAGTATATTAAAAGGTAGGTGTACCTCTTGGGCCTATCTTAATAAAAAACTGACAGAATAGAGGGATTGTGTGCATCACTATTTGGGAGAAAAGTGGAAGAAAAATCCTACAGATATAAAGGACTGCATTTGAAAATGACTGCTGGAGTAAAGCCGGTCATTTATGAATAGATAAAACTTATCCAAGATGACTGAGAATTAGTCAAAGGTGCCCTATGTTCTGGATGACCATGATTAAAGAAAACATTTGAAACGATCAATGATTAACCACTCAAGAAATTGCTGATAAACTAAAAAACCTCTTTGAATCAAGTCAGGCGATTCTGGCTGAAAAATGCGCATGTGTCTGCAAAACCTGTTCCAAAACTGTAAACTCATAATCAAAATTTTAACTGCTAGAAATTGTGTGAGAATTTGAAAAGAGAGATATCAAATTGGGTCAAATTTCATCATGTTTTCCTAAAGAAGAAAACGAAGAAAATAGATGGAGATAACACGTCATTCAAAGCATTCAGATATAAGGACAGAACTTAGTCTCATCACAATTGAAGACTTCAGCATTGTTTCTGAAAAGTGGCAGGAAAGGTGGCACAAATGTTTCTGGTGGAGATTAGTTTGAAGGTGACAACAAATAATGAAGTGATACTTTAAATGCATTCTCTGATATATTAAAATAACTTTGTGCACATTTTAAGTTATGTAAAATACCATTTAAGATATCCTAAACTAATGTTACATACATTTTCCAATATTTTAAATGCATTTTGAGATGTAAATGTAAGTTCCTGTCATTTTAAATTATGCATTTGAAGCATCCTAAATTGCACAGAAAGTTATATGAGATAAATACTCTCTAAAGGTATTATACATATCTTAACCTCCTTAGCGTTAGACCCGAGTGTTACTTGGGCTGAGAAAACCCTGCTAAAAGCATTAGTCCTGAGTGTCACTCAGACATATTGTACAGATGTGTCTTGCGTAAGCATTAGAACTGAGAATCACTCAGGCTGTAAAAGTGCTGTCAGCTTAAGTCACGAGCATTACTCGGGTAACATTATAGGCGGTTCTTGTGTAAGTGTTATGTCTGAGCATCACACAGGCAAAGGTGTCAGTGTGTCTTCTCCTCACACCCCTCTGTAATAATGACGTCTCGCAAGAAAAGTTTTTCATCAGCCCAGGTGTAGCACGCTCATTGTAGTGATAAAAGCAATGATGTTGAATGAGATGTTGAAGAGATACTTATCAGCAGTGATGGGTAAGTGAATCTATCCTAAGGTGGTGAAACTGAAATGGACAGTGAGCCTGAAAAAGATATTGATGAATGCAAAAGTGACCCTCGTTTCAGGATGTCTGCTGACCCTGTTTCAAATAAACCAGCACCACCTTGCTTTGATTTTGTGGAGCAACCAGTAATAAAAGTGGACAATAACGGCCAAGATCCACTCACTTACGTGAAGTTATTTCTGGATGATGACAACAACAACAGCATTTATTGATATAGCACATTTTCATACAAATTATGTAGTTCAAAGTGCTTTACAAGATGAAAAAATAAAAATATAAAAATTAAATTAGGCAATACAAAGTAACAAAGAATAAAACAAGGTTCAATGTCCAGGAGGACAGAAAAAAAATGCAGAGGACTGGAGAAGAAAAACAAAATATGCAGGGGTTCCAAGGCCACGAGACCACCCAGTCCCCAATGGGCAAACGTGATTGACAGAATTGTTGTCAAGACGAATCGTTATGCTGAACAGTTTTAGGTAAATAACCGTACACCTAAGCAGTTTTCCCATTCAAAAAATATGGGAACCAGTAACTGGTGATGATATCTGGGCCCTTTTCGACTTATTGATACTACAATGATGGTACTAGTCCAAGAACAAAAAAGTTTGTCAAGACCGTTCTTTGCAGAAATTATGACTAGGTGTAGGTTTTCATTGATTATGAAATAACTGCACTTTACCAATAATGAAGACTTTGATGAGCATACCCATCCAGAACCCAAACTAAAGAAAATTTGGGAGATACACCAGGCCACTGTACAAACATTTTGGAACATTTACATTATGGACCATGATGTTAGCATCAATGAAAGTCTCATGGTTTACAAGGGCAGACCGTCATGGATACAGTACATCACATCAAAAAGAGCAAGATTTGGCATAAAGTTTTATGAACTTTGTGAATCTAAAATGGGACACTAAAATGGGACATTTGGAATTTAGTTCTGCAGATGGGGAAAGGGACAATCTTTGATCAGAAATGTAATCAGTACAGTGTTGCTACATCTTTGGTGCTGACTTCGATAGATGCTCTATTGGATCAAGGTTACCATGTAACCATGGACAATTTTTATACTTCGCCAGAGCTATTTGACATCTTGCTGCAAAGAAACATTGACGCATATGGAACAGTGTGTCCCAACTGTCTTGGCATGCCTGAAGACTTTGGCACAACTAAATTACAACGAGGTGTGCTAGTAGCTTAACAAAAGGGTAAAGTGCTTGTGCTGAAATGGAAAGACAAGAAAGATGTTTGTCTTCTTAGCACTGCACATAATGCAGCTACAGTCACTGTAAAAGCAAAAAGCAGCAAGCAGGTTATGAAGCCTTGTGCTTTACAATAGCCCGATGGGCAGCATAGATCGTACAGATCAAGAATTGACTTTCTATCCCATTATGCGGAGGCAACAAAAGAAATACTACAAAAAGAAAGTATATCATCTGGTGGAACAGTGCATTTGGAATGTATTCGTGTTATACAAACAAAAAGCTGGCGAAACTGTATCTCATGCAAACTTTACATGCCAGCTTGTAGAACAAATCATTGCTGCACATCCACCACACTACCGCTAAAGAGACACGGTAGACCCAGGATATCAGGATTCAATCCAGAATGTCTTATTGGTAGACATTTTATTGATTATATAACTTCAACAGACAAAAAAAACCCAAAAACAAAACAGAATCCAACTTGTAACTATGCAGTGTGTTGTTCAAAAACTGATAAATCTGTAAAGAAAATCCGAAAAAGAAACACACCATTATTGTCACAACTGTGACGCTGGAGTGTGTCTTTCACCGTGCTTTAAGATTTACTACACAAAGGACTCATTTTGAGAATATATACTGTTTTGGTATCATTAGTAGTATTATTATTACTATTACTAAACTGTTATTTTAATTTTTGTACCTTTCATAATAACATTTTTCATCATTAATATTATTATCTGTATCACTACTATAGTTTTGAGATTTAATAAAAATGTAAATTTTACATGCCAAAAAAATGCAATGCTTTTTACATGTTTTTCTGGAAAAAAAAGCAACGCTAAGGAGGTTAATATATAGAAAAACTAACACATCCTGAAACAAGTTTCAGCTACCTGAAAAAACTGACTACAAAGAAGTTACCTGAAATTTATTATGACATATCTCTTAAATGATCATTTGCCTTGCCATACTTTACAAAACCAAACAGCCACTGATGGTAAGGTTAGGGATAAAGCACTGATCTTTAACTCATACCAATACTGACAAAATAACTCACCCCAAAATGTTGGGTGACTGTACTTTTGCAAACACAGACAAGTAGTGGAATAACACATTGCTGCTTTAAACTAAATAAAAACTCTGTCAGTTTCTACAGGCTTAGACTTTCAAAAATTATTTATAACATTTAATTTTAAACTAAATTTTAAACTAATTTTGCATTATTTAGCTAATATCACAGAAGATACTATAAACACAATTTAACAGGAATAAATATTTTTTTTATTTAAAATACGTTAGTTTTTTGTAGATAGCTCATAAAATATTACTAAAGCATAGAAAACTAAAATTAATTACCTGATGATTGGGTGGATGGTGTTTGTAATTCCCAGATGGAACCTGCATCAGGCACCGACATAGATCTTGTAACAGGAGGAACCAAGTTTTGTTCTGATGTTCTATATAACAAGAATAATTTCAATTTCAATTGCAAACCATAACAGTAATATTAAATCGGTTGTTAAATCACAAAACTAATCCATAAAGTATTGTATTGCATTCTGTGTGTTATGAACAAAATTACCTATTTGTTGCCACCATGAATCAGTATTCATATATTGCTGCTTGTATTGATTAATTCATGCAAGAAAGAAATTCACTGAACCCTGTACATGCAACTAAATTAACCCAATGAACCTATGTTTTAGTGTGAAAACCTATACTGTTGTATAAGACTGGTGGTCAGCTATGGTTCCAGTTCAGATACTATAAGCTACAAATGGGGGTGAAATGCTCATGGAATTCATAACACAGAAAACAGCAAAATAAAACTGAACAATGGCAGTAGTTCATATTTAAACTTTGTTTAAGGTATAATCAAACTACATTAAACCAAGGTTATAAACTTTTGCTCAAACTCAGATTATTAAACCCTGAAAGCAATGACAATTCTGCAAATCAAATTGAGAACATTACAGGAGTGCGCAGACAGAAATGACTATATTTAAACCAAGTACAAATTTTTTTATTTCTTTATGGTTGAGCATTTCTTAATGTTCATGTTTTACATTTACATGCTGTTTGGTATGAAATTAGTATTACAAAAAAGTCCTCCCATTAAGACAACTTAGAGGGATTTAGGAAAGGAATGTATACTAGAGTTATAATTCTGTATCATCAGCTCTACGTTTTTAGCTCTGCTGCAACTTTCTCAATTTTTAGAAGTGCTATGTCTAGTATGAAGATTCCTATTATACCTGAATTTGAAGCATTTGAACAAGACAATTATAGCTTTAACTCAAAGTATGTAACAGTTAACATAAAACTAAATTTTGCATGCTGTACAGCAAAGATTGCACCTGAATGGAGAAGACCATAAATCCTACCTGTGCCTGTGAAATACATTACCACATATTACTAGAAGCAGGTTGTGTTAATAAATGCTTCAGGGATTTCAATAACCTGCTGCTTCATGAGATTCACAATTTCTGTGCAACACAGTCAATTTAACCTCAATTAGCAAGCAATTTCTGTTATTCTAAGTGATGGTAGGTATCTTATTAGTTTTACTAAGGCATGTGGAGAAACAGTCAATAGAATCATGCATCATCAGAGATGCTGCTTTTACTGTACAGTTCAACAAAGTTTTATTTGTTTTTGTGCCTTTTACATTATAAAAAAAGGTTAGGGCATACAGAAGAATTTCAGAATTAAGCAATAAGAATTACAATAACCAAAGAGAACAGAATGTCACCTTTTACTACAGGGTATGCATAAGTAACATTCTTAAGTTTCAAGGAAACCTATTAAGGCAATAGGCTATATGCACATGGTGTTGCTGATATTCTTCCAGTAAATCTCAGTCACTTCTATTGTCCATACTGCAGTTGTGATTTTTGTTTAGTGGCAAGAATATTTCAAAAAAGAAGTTTAAGTTTTAGCGCAAAGATAGCTCTACAGCAGAACATTGTTGTGTACCTTAATGTCGAGCTTTCAGTAAGTACAGCAAGGTATTTAGTTTTCCTACATTTTTCTCTGATGCGTAACCACAATCTAAATGGATCATTGTTATTCGGAGAGAGAGCTTTATGGGTAGTCTCTGAATCTTGTAGCTGTCATTAAAAAAAAAAAAAAAGGATTTTCGAGAGCCTGGGGCTGAGGAGAGGGCAGTGACTATTGAAGAAGGGAGTAGTTACTATGATGGTTGAGTGGAACAATTTCTCCGTTCCACTTTCAAGACCAGGGTTTTGGGAGAGGATGAAACTACCGATGGAGAATGATAAAATCCTTGAGGACCACAACTACCCTTTGGCTCTGGATCCAGCAGTTGTCGACCTAGCACTTGGTATAAACATGTCTCTCAGATCTTCCAGCTGAGAAAAGAAACTGAGACAATTATAACGAGGCAGCGGTCTAGCATTCACCATTTTGCTGGCTCAAACAGAGACACTCACTTTTTAACAAGGTAAGATGTCCAGCAGACTCATGTTATATATTGCAGCATCGGATCCGTGCACCAAAATGGATGGATTCTCTGCTCTTTACATGTCTCTTTCAGGTGGCTAGCTGACCTTAAAATGGTTGCTTGCTTTTTTGCAGCACTAGTTGTGAAAAAGTATGTGCTACTGGGCAGAGCTGTCACTTTTATTGGTGATCCTGCTATTGATGATATAATGCCAGCTCATTATTTTGGTGACTCATCGCTGGCCGATTTAACTTGTCCAGCGCCGTTGCAGTATTACGCTTACATACATATTCACCCATCCCTGAATAAAGTTTAATTACTAATTATTGTAATTCTATTTTTATTTTTTAAAGAAGCCTAATATAATCACATATTTGTCCCATGTAAGTTCACAGTAGACACAAGTTTTTTAATATGTCTGGATCTTTCCTTCATAATTGAAGATGTAGCTTGAAACATATAGTTAGAAGACCTTCTCTTTTTTAGCTCCTGATGACTGGGACAATATTTGAATAATGCGACTTGCCTCATTTACTGTAAGTCTGGGCACATCTTGAAGAGACTGAGTGAAAAACACCATAGCTAGTCCATTTTGATATCAGCACCAGAAGTACAGCAGCTGGCTGATGTGGGATCCAGAGGATAGTGTCCATATAGTCTATTAGCCCTTTTCACAAAATTCAGAAGTGACACATAGATGGGTGCAATCTGTGTCCAGTTACTTAGTCAACAATGAATCGGGTTTATTCCACTTCTCTACTTTGAATTCCAATAATTGATTTTTTCAGTGTTAAAGGTGTTACTGCTGTAGTGTTTGCCATGAGTGCAGATTCTGTCTCTGAGACATTTGGTCATTCAAAAGCAGATTCCCATGTCGATGCAACACCAATTTTGTTCTAGTTGAAAAGTCTGAGTGTCAAGCTTAAAAGGAACACATATACTTCAAATACTCATCAGTCATGGCATGTAAAAAAAATTTGTCCCTTACATTTTTGGTTGCTTGGATCTATTTTGGACAATATGTTGTATCAGTGGGAAAGCTGTTGAAACTCAGGCAAGGATGTTTTTGTTTAAAATATGATCACAGCGGGACACTACAGAAGCTTTTTTTTTTTTTTTTTACTGTAATCATTCCATACAAATAGGTCAATTTATAATAAAACAAAATTGAAGACAAATCAAACCCCACCCCTTCAAGCTTTTAACTTACGATTCTGACACTGTTTAGGATAACCGAAAGAGAGTGCATCCATTGACAACACCTTCCAGAAAAAAAAATGTGTGAAAAGGGCTAATAGGTTTCCAGATGTTATTTTGTTTTAGCTTTTATTGCAATTCATTCCCAATGGTATTAACTGTGATCAGATAATGTTGAATTAAGCCTTTAAACACTCATTTTGAGGTTTGCCTTGCAATCAGTAGGCTTACAACGAACAATAATAAGCAGCATCAAAGTTGAAGTTAATGATTTTTTTTTCTTCATGTCTATAATTTTTCGTTAAAACAAGGCAAAAACCCTAGTCCAGGTGATGGCAAGATAAAAGCATGGAGAGAGGAACAAAATGTATACAACTGAAAACAGATCAGTGCCTCTGTGAAGCATGGTAGAAGTAATGTCAAAGTTTGACCACACATTGCTTCCTCTATGTCTAACCGATTGATATTTTTTCAGAGCAAACAAGCCAAATGACTATGGAATTACAATGACTTCTGAAGTGTACAGAAACATACTGTATATTCTGTGTACGCTCAAGAACATGGGTCTGGACTAACTACCTTTTATTACAGAGAATCATTTAATACAGTCCTGGGTCTTTCCCTGTCACCTGGTTATGCCAAGTTTCTGCAGATCTGCTTCCATATCATCAAGCCAATGTTTCTTAATTGGCCACCCTATCTATCTCAACATTTTCATCTTTATTTCAGTGACAAGGTCTGGCTTCTAAGGAAAGTCCTCTTGCTTCTCGATTTTTCTTGAATGCTGTGACCATTTTTGGTTGAGAAAGTTGGCATACAGGGGATCAGGTTTCTGCATCATATGCAAACACTGGCCGTATAAGGGTAAGATGATAGCAGATTTTTATTCACTGATAACAACTGATGATTTCAACAGTACATGGAGTGCTAAAGCTCTGAAGGATGTACAGAGTGTGCTACAGAAAAAGCTTAGTGAAGGAAAGGAGGCTTACAGGTCAAAAATAGAAACAAACTCACTCAGAATAACATGAATGATGTTTGGATTGGACTGGGTATAATTACTGGACTGAAACAATCCAGGGCTTAGGTGCTAGAAGAGGATGTGGACAAAGCTAAACCACTGAACCAGTTTTTAGTAATTTTCCCTACCACTGCCACCTTCTTCAAATGACCAGTATCCCCACAACATCCCTACTACATTAAAAACTCCCACCACATCAAATGGAACGGCTAGCAACAAGTCTACCTTTGACCATTAGTTTGGACTGTCCATAACTGAAGACCAAATAAGGAAAAAACTGAGGAAGCTACACAAAGGAAAGGCTGTGGGACCAGATGGAGTCAGTCCTCGAGTTCTTAAGGCCTGTGCTGACCAAATTTGTGGTGTCCTTTGTCACATTTTCAGCCTGTCCCCAAGGCTTCAGAAAGTGCCATTGCCGTGGAAAACATCCTGCATTGTTCCGGTTTCACCTAATGACTACAGAGAAACTGGTCCTGGACTATATGAGTGCTATTGTGGACTACCGGGTCCCACTGCAGTTTGCCTATCGGACAAAGATTGGAGGATGCAATTGTCTATCTGCTCAACAAGGCTTATTCTCACCTGAACAAATCTAGGAGCACTGTGAGAATTATGTTTTTTGATTCACCAGCACCTTCAAATCAACTCAGCCATCCTTGTTAAAGGGGAAACTCAAAGATATGCAGGTGGATGAGCCTAAGGTGTCCTGGATAATGGACTACCAATTGGGGAGACTTCAGTTTGTGAGACTTAAGGACTGTACTTCTGATAAGGATATGAGCAACACTGGAACACTACAAGGAACAGTCCTATCTCCTTTTATCTTTATCTCTATACACCTCAGACTATAATATAAATATAATACCAGGTCATATCATATGGAGAAACTCTCAGATGTTTCTGTACTTATGGGGGATGTATAGTATAGGAGTCAGGTGGAAAAATTTGGTTCTTGTTTTAAAGAGAATTGTCTGCATCTTAACATAATCAAAACCAAGGAACTAGTTATTGACTTTCACCGCACCAAAGAACATCTACGTGCGGTCACTATGCAAGAGTAGACGTACAGGTGGTCCACTCCTACAAGTACCTGGGAGGATCCACTTTAATGACAGGTGGCACTGGTCTTGGAACAGAGAAAAACTATATAAGAAAGGGCACAACAGGCTCGTTTTCCTTAACAGACTGCATTCCTTTAATGCAGGAAGTGACATCCTTTACATCTTCTATAACTCTAACTGCCAGTGCGATTTTCTTCAACTGTGGTGTGCTGGGCTGGTAACAACACTTCAAGAGAGACCCACCAAATCAACAAGCTAATTAAAAGGTAAGTGCTCCGTTAAAGGATACACTCTGGACCCCGTGGAGTTAATAGTGATGAGGGAACGAAACTGAGCGTTGTTATGAACAGTGCTGGTCATCTTCTCTCTAACACAGAGGACTTTCAATCAACAAATTTATATTATATATATATATATATATATATATATATATATATATATATATATATATATACACACACACACACACACACACACACACAGTGCATCCGGAAAGTATTCACAGCGCATCACTTTTTCCACATTTTGTTATGTTACAGCCTTATTCCAAAATGGATTACATTCATTTTTTTCCCTCAGAATTCTATACACAACACCCCATAATGACAACATGAAAAAAGTTTACTTGAGGTTTTTGCAAATTTATTAAAAATAAAAAAACTGATAAATCACATGTACATAAGTATTCACAGCCTTTGCTCAATACTTTGTCGATGCCCCTTTGGCAGCAATTACAGCCTGAAGTCTTTTTGAATATGATGCCACAAGCGTGGCACACCTATCCTTGGCCATTTTCGCCCATTCCTCTTTGCAGCACCTCTCAAGCTCCATCAGGTTGGATGGGAAGCGTCGGTGCACAGCCATTTTAAGATCTCTCCAGAGATGTTCAATCGGATTCAAGTCTGGGCTCTGGCTGGGCCACTCAAGGACATTCACAGAGTTGTTCTGAAGCCACTCCTTTGATATCTTGGCTGTTTGCTTAGGGTCATTGTCCTGCTGAAAGATGAACCGTCGCCCCAGTCTGAGGTCAAGAGCGCTCTGGAGCAGGTTTTCATCCAAGATGTCTCTGAACATTGCTGCAGTCATCTTTCCCTTTATCTTGACTAGTCTCCCAGTCTCTGCCGCTGAAAAACATCCCCACAGCATGATGCTGCCATCACCATGCTTCACTGTAGGGATGGTATTGGCCTAGTTTCCTCCAAACGTGATGCCTGGCATTCACACCAAAGAGTTCAATCTTTGTCTCATCAGACCAGAGAATTTTCTTTCTCATGGTCTGAGAGTCCTTCAGGTGCCTTTTGGCAAACTCCAGGCAGGCTGCCATGTGCCTTTTACTAAGGAGTGGCTTCCGTCTGGCCACTCTACCATACAGGCCTGATTGCTGCAGAGATGGCTGTCCTTCTGGAAGGTTCTCCTCTCTCCACAGTGGAGCTCTGACAGAGTGACCATCGGGTTCTTGGTCACCTCCCTGACTAAGGCCCTTCTCCCCCGATCGCTCAGTTTAGATGGCCGGCCAGCTCTAGGAGGTGTCCTGGTGGTTTCGAACTTCTTTCACTTATGGATGATGGAGGCCACTGTGCTCATTGGGACCTTCAAAGCAACAGAAATTTTTCTGTAACCTTCCCCAGATTTATGCCTCGAGACAATCCTGTCTCAGAGGTCTACAGACAATTCCTTTGACTTCATGCTTGGTTTGTGCTCTGACATGAACTGTCAACTGTGGGACCTTATATAGACAGGTGTGTGCCTTTCCAAATCATGTCCAATCAACTGAATTTACCACAGGTGGACTCCAATTAAGCTGCAGAAACATCTCAAGGATGATCAGGGGAAACAGGATGCACCTGAGCTCAATTTTGTGCTTCATGGCAAAGGCTGTGAATACTTATGTACATGTGCTTTCTCAATTTTTTTTTATTTTTAATAAATTTACAAAAATCTCAAGTAAACTTTTTTCACGTTGTCATTATGGGGTGTTGTGTGTAGAATTCTGAGGAAAAAAATGAATTTAATCCATTTTGGAATAAGGCTGTAACATAACAAAATGTGGAAAAAGTGATGCGTTGTGAATACTTTCCGGATACACTGTATATACACACACACAAACAGTGGGTATAGAAAAGAATCACCCCCTTCGAAATATTCCCATTTTTTTTTTGCTTTACAGCCTTAAATGAAAACACACAAACCAATATTTTTTCCAGCTTTACTTACTCAATCTATAACATCCCGCATTATCCTCAGTCAAATGGAGCTGTAGAGAGAGCAGTCCAGACTGCAAAACCTATTCTCCATTAGCCCAATCCAGTGTTAGCACTTATGTGCTATTGAGCAACATTTCATGCCTCTATGAGAAATAGTCCAGCCCAGCTGATGATAGGTCGACAAATCAAAACTAACCTGCCCATGTTGGAGCACAAAGTCCAGCCCTAAGCTATTGATCACAACAAGGTGAGGAGGAACGATAAGGCAGCAAAAGAAACATACAAGTTCTTCTATGATCGAAGACACTCTACCCAAGACCTACCAGATCTTTGACATGGAGATAAAGTTCTCTTAAAGCTTGACACCAAGAAGAGCTGGAAAACCCCAGTTGTGGTAGTGAACAAAACACCAGAGCCTTGGTCATGTTTAGTGCATACTGAAAATGGCTCTGTCTTACATAGGAATCATAAACACCTGTAGTCAGTTCCCAGGCAAACAAGTTTTGCTGAGAGTAGTCATTCTCAAGAAGGAAAAAAGTTTCAACTACACCTCCAATAAAAGACAATTCAGAATCCAACTTCTGCTGGTCCTGTAATTCCTACCTCAAATACAGCACCCATACTTACAACAAGGTGTGGAAGAGTAGTAAAAGCAACAAAACGCTATGGTGATACCCAAGAAGAATGGACACTTATTTATGTAGAGCAGCAACAGCAAGTGTAGCATAACTACTACTGGTGTTACTGTGTGAATGATAATTCAAGTTAAATGTTACCTGTTGTGGGAAATGTTTACAAAAAGTTCTTGTTTTATTAATAACTAGCCAACCCGCGGCGTATAATTATGTATCGATGGGTGACCACTTCCTGAACGACACAGTTGTCAGTACTTGTAGTCACAGTTGAGAAACACTTTTTTAATGTCTTTTAAGCACAGGGGAAACAATGAACATGTGAAACATCCGTAATGTAATAAGCCACCAAGAAAAGTAAAATTGCAACAATGCTATCTACAAAAGTGAAAACAAATTCGAGCCCAGTGTATTTTTTAACTGCCTTGTGGGGCTGTAGTAGTGTTGCTGCTTTGCGGTAAGGAGACTCTGGAAGATTGTGTGTTCGCTTCCCGGTTCCTTCTTGTGTGGATAGTGCTTTGAATACTGAGAACACCGCTATATCAATGTAACAAAGTATTATTATTCCTATGTGTCCAGCGCGTGCGTCTGTGTGTGTGTGTGTCACACGCTCTTGCTGCACGTGGTCCTGTAGGCAAACGGCGCAAAAATAATATATTGATAGCTGAACACTTCCGGAAAGACACAGTTGTCTAAAAGGAGAGAAAAAAATGAACATTTGCAAAATCCGTAACGGTGCTTTCAGTAAGTACAACGCACACGAGTTTAATTTCATTCAGCGATTCAGTTCCAAGACAAACATGCCTCTTCTTACCTGGTCCTCCCCCGTCCACCTTCGTTCTCTAAGCTTACACACCCCCCTGGTCATGTGTCCGCTTGCAAGAGCAAGTCACGGAGACCCGCCCACCAACATTAAGACCATGGCGTAGTTGAGAAACACTTTTTTAATGTCTTTTAAGCACAGGGGAAACAATGTACATGTGAAACATCCGTAATATAATAAGCCACCAAGAAAAGTAACATGCTATGCTATGCTATGCACAGAAGTGAAAACAAATTCAAGCCCGGTGTATTTTTTAACTGCCTTGTGGGGCTGTAGTAGTGTTGTTGGTTTGCAGTAAGGAGACTCTGGAAGATTGTGTGTTTGCTTCCCAGTTCCTTCCTGTGTGGATAGCGCTTTGAATACTGAGAATCAGTATCGGTATATCAATGTAACGAAGTATTATTATTCCTATGTGTCCAGCGCGCTCTCTCTCCTGCGTGCGCGCGTGCCTGTATGTGTGTGTGTGTGTCACACGCTCTCGCTGTCTCTCTCGCTCGCTGCACGTGGTCCTGCAGGCAAACGCCGCAAAAATAATATATTGATTGCTGAACACTTCCGGAAAGACACAGTTGTCTAAAAGGAGGGAAAAAAATGAACATTTGCAAAATCCGTAACGCTCCTTTCAGTAAGTATAATGCACACACTTTTGTCGGCCAGTTTTTGCCAGCCGACCGTCGTCGCACAGTCATTCAGCGATTCAGTTCTGCGACAAACATGCTTCTTCTGACCTGGTCCTCCCACCTCGTTCTCTAAGCTTACACACCCCCTGGTCATGTGCCCGCTCGCAAGAGCAGCTCATGGAGCCCCGGCCACCAACTTTAAGACCATTGGATGAAGCAGGTGAGACGCTAATGAAACAGAGGCACAGGGCTTATTGATTTTTAAAGACAGCTTCCTTCATTGTGTTTTGAGAGGGAAACATGCAATTGTCCGTGACTTACAATTGGAGGACAGCCGACGCTAATGAAACAGAGGCACAGGGCGTATTGGTTTTTAAAGACTGCTTACTTCATTGTGTTTTAACCTTAGTTGTAAAGGACTGTTTTAAGGATCTCATGGGATACCCCTCGCAAACCGTTTTACACGCTGCAGATGGCGATTCACCTCCGCGAGAAACATGCCTCTATGAACAGTCAACGTGGCTCGGAGGTGCTTGTGGCCTCTACGACAGACTAATATAAATGACGTCGTTTTCTCTGTGTCGTCGCGTCCGAGTTGGTGGGCGTGGCTCTGCGAGTTGTCGTCGCATCCAATGGTCTTTAGAGTTGGTGGGTGTGGCTCCTTCCTGCGTGTGCCATGGGTGTCTTACTTGTCGGCGGCTTAGTGAATCCACGCGCTTTCCATGGTTGGCTACTTGTCTTCTGGCTTAGTGAATTATATATATATAGATGTTTTAGGGTTATTTGTTTTGAGAAAGAAGGGAGATGTGGAGATACTGATGTGTCTGCTGACCAATCAGATGAGTAATACATAAGCTAATACCACCTCTTCTTGGGGGGGCATATGGATGTTCTGGGATCAGTATTGGACACTGTGTTGTTGTGTTGAGAGATTAAAGAGTTATTATAACTAAACTATTTTCCTGATTTGTCCCTCTGCGCGTGACAAGTTGAAGCAAACTATTCGCATAGGTGTCCCAACTTCTGTTGATTACTTAAAAACCCTCTGTCTTAAAGCAGAGCTGGAACAAACTGTGTTACTACACCCTCCGAGTATTACTTGGACAATATCCCAGTAATAATGGCAAGAAAATGGCAATTAACAAATTAAAATGAGACCCTTAGAAGTGTAGGCCTTTCATTTAGAGAAACTGCAAAAAAACAAAAAAAAAAACAAAACATGTCACTGAGTATGGTGTTCTACACAATCCAAAGGCAATTGGAATGTGAAAGAAACTCTGATAAGAAGAGATCTGGCAGACCCAAACTCATAACAAAATCTGAAAACAAGTTTCTGAGGGTCACCAGCTTGAGTGATAGGTGGCTCACAGCACAACAGCATTAAGCACAGCAAGTTTTACAGAGGTTAATAAAAGTAAGTCAGTTTCTAGTATGAAGAGGAGACTTTGAGCTGCAGGTTTGACAGAGCAAACGGCAGTAAGAAAGCCATTTCTTAAAGGATGAAATAAGGCCTTGAAATACTGGTTATAGACTACTGCAGACTAGAAGAAAGTCTTATGGACTGAGAATCAAAATTTGAAATCTTCAGTTCATCATGTTGCGTGTTTGTATGCTGTCAAGTTGGTGAAAGGTTGGTTCCTCAGTGTGCGACACAAACTGTCAAAAATGGAGGAGGAAGTATGGTGGTCTGGGGTTCTTTTGCTAGATGCAGAGTTGGTGACTTGCACAGAGAGACTAGCATTCTGAATCAAAAGGGTTACCCCATTTTGGCCATTATATAAGCAAAAGGTGGCTACTTTGATGAATCCAAAAACTGAATAAAATGTTGTACACTTAATGATTCCTCGACTTATTTTTTATTTGCCATTGTTTATTTCTATGCATTGATTTCATGAAACATTGACATTAAAACAGTAAGCATTTCCATAAAAACTGAACACACTTAGGTGTTCTGAAACTTTTGACCAGTAGTGTACATACACACGCAAACACAAACCTCTCATATGCATTTTTTCTCACACTTAAATAAATAGGAAAGAAGAAACTGACTTCACTATCCTAATACTTATGAGAGGTATTGTATATATTATATGAGAAAGGAAAAGTGAGAATCAGTTAAAGTGGAGAGACAAGCTGATCAATATTAGGATCACAGCCTTTAGTAAAATACCTTAATTTCAGGGCTTGGTACTGCTGCAAAAGTAGGCTAAGTTGCTGTTGTGATGGCTGTGGATTGTTCAAAGCAGCTTTCTGCTGCTGCTGTGCCAAGGCCTGGGCATACTGTTGCCTAAGAAGAGTAAAACATTTTAGTAAAAAAGAACAGGGTGGAAAAAATGCTTTCAACAATAAAAGATAAATATTTACCGCAACAGGTACTGATACTGAAGCTGCTGTAACTGATAGAGGTTAAGGGCAGTTAATTCCTGTTGCCTCTTCAACCGTTCCTGGTCTAGATCACCCTGCAGATTAAAACCACTCAGTAATTTCCAGTTAACAAGGTACACACATGGAAGCATCAAAAAACAGTTAAAATACATCCATCCAAGTTAGTTGTAACATATTGGGCAGAAAGGTGCCACACTAGTAAGCACCACTGCCTTATAAATTCAGTGTCCTGAAATTCAATCTAATTTCTCGGCTGTTGTCTGTTTTTAATAGGTCTCTCTCTATATTGCTTATACTCAAACTATTCTAGCTTTCTCATAAATCTCGAGTGATACACATGTCAGGGTGACTTGGCCCTGAAATATACTTCGTGCCATGTCCAAACGTTAATCTTTGTGCCTACCCAATGCTGCCAAAATAGGCTGTGGCCCCTGTGACTCTGAATTAAATTAAGCAGATTGGAGAATGTTATGTTAGTTGTAATATATATCAATTAATAATAATACATCTTATTTATATAGCACCTTTCCCATGCTCAAGGCAAAATATTGCAGAGAACACCAGGGTATATGTAACATTGGATACAAATATTTTTTTGCATGGAACACTAAAAAAGATAAACACAGGATATACAAAGCATTAAATAAAATAAAAGACAATAAACTAGAGTAAAATAGTAAATTCAATACCAAAAGGAAAGCCTGAGCAAATAAAGTAATTTGTGATATAACACACACAAATTATTCTGAGCATCTGGACAGATAGGGGCAGAATATTAGGTTAAATTAAAAGCCTTCCTGAACAAATGAGTTCTAACTTGTTTTTAAAAGAAAAAAATTATTCAGCTGATCTAATACATTTTGGGAGGTCATTCCAAAGTCTGGGTACTATAAAGCTAAAGACCTCGTCACCCATAGAGTGCAGGTTAGTGTGGGGCACAACAAGATTGCCAGAATCTGAGAACCATAGTGGGTGAATGGGCGCATTGTGATTAAGAAGTTCACTGATGTAATCTGGTGCAAGGCCATTTAAAGCTTTGTAGGTAGATTATTAATAGGATTTTATATTTGATCCTGTAAGACACTGGGAGCCACTGAAGGCAAAGCAGGATGGTTGTTATGTGCTCACTGTTGCTGGTTCATGTAAGGACACTTGTAGCAGAGTTTTGAATCAACCAGAGCTATAATATAAGATTAGAAGTAGCACCTGCCGGTAAGGAGTAACAATAATCGATCTGAGATGTGATAAAAAGCAGGGACCAGTTCCTCCGCTTTAGAAAAGAAGAGGAATGAGTAAAGACAAAATATGTTACAAAGGTGGAAGTAAGTGTCTTAATGAGGTTTATGTGGGTGGAATATGAAAGGGAGGAATCAAAAATGACAGCAAGATTCCTTGCATTTCAAGGTTGTCTGATGAGATTTGCAGGAGTTTAGTTTTGTTTCAATTTAATTTTAAAGAGTTATGGTCCATTCAGGTTTTAATTTCACTGAGGTAAGTTGTTAGCTGAGAAAGCTCTGATAAAGTTTCACTTTTAACAATGAAATAGAGTTGAGTATCACCTGTATAATTATGTTAACAAGTCCAAAGCTATGAATAATATGACCAAGGGGAATGATATAGATACAGAAGAGCAGAGGACCGAGGACAGAGCAGTGTGAAACTCCTTGTGTGACTGGTGCTAAGCTGGATTTGCTGTTGCCAAGACCAACAAACACTTGTCTATCAGTCAAATAAGACCTAAACCACTGGAGGACAAGGCCAGAGATGTTCTCCATTCTGTACAGTAGAATGTCATGTCTGACAGCATCAAATGCTGGGCTGAGGTCCAAAAGAATTAATATCCTAGTTTATCCAGAGTCTGCTGTCATAAGCAAATCATTGGCTGCACTCTGAAACCAGACGGAAAGGGTTCCTTTAATTTATTAGAAGTAAAGTAATTGGTGAATTGGGGGGGCTACAACATGCTCAAGAACTTTTGACAGAATATGTAAGTGAGAAATAGGCTGAAAATTGTTAAGACTGTCAGCATCAAAACCAGACTTTAACATTGGGGTTACTGAAGCAATTTCTGATTGTTCTGATCAACACATTTACAAAACAAAAGACGCTGATGGAGAGGTGCAAAGGGATTTAAGGTAGGCCGGGATTACCAGTTTTTTCATAGGTTTCAGGGATTAGAGTGTTAAAACAGGGAAATATTTAAATATTTCCATTTATATTTTTTATTACAGAAAAAGTGGAGGAGTTTTACACAAACTTCAGTAGAGAAGGGAATTGGGCCAGGTTAAAGTAGTTTAGTAGCTCTTTTAGGGCGGATGTCGACTTTTGTCGACAGGAGGGGTTGAAGGCGAATGTCGACAAAAGTCGACATCCAGGGATAAAGGGCGACAATCAGCTGTTAATGGCGACAAATCTCACTGTCACGTCACAGGCATTCCCTCTGTGCTTGGAGGAATGCTAGACTCGTTGACTCGGCAAATAAACATTGCGTGTGCGTGAGTTGCGAAATGTAAACAATGGCAAGATGGCACCGACATGTGAAAAGGCAGCGAAGCAAGTGCAGAAAAGAAAACACTTGGCAGACGTTGTTTTGCGCATTACCGCGGAGTCGGACTCTTGATTTTTCAGAATCGGACTTTATTGGCAGTGATCAGGAGATCGAGCAAGAGAGTTAGAAGCAGGCATCAGCTGATCAGACACCAGCTGATGCCGCGCGAGCGGATCTGCTGCCAGTTGAGTGCCTTCGCGCAGCCGATGCATCTACGGCAAGGTTCGCATGGGATAAATACACATACATTGATCCGTTGAGAGCCGATATGGCTACCGGAGTTTACAAGACGGCATGGCTTGCTTTTGGACACGACAGATCACCAGCTGCTGTACTTCAGGCTGCTCTCTCCTGATGCTGCTTTTCAGCTACTGTCAGACGAGACAAACAGGTAGGCAGAGATTTTTTTTGAATCGCGGGCTGCGTTTGCATCGCATTCTCGTTATTCAAAGTGGAAACCCACAACGAAAGACGAGATGAAGCGCGCTGTGGCATTACAAATAGAGATGGGACAGAACTGGTGAGATAACTTCAGGGAGCATTGGTCCAAACGTGTTTTGTCCCCTGGTGGCTTAGGTACGTGCTGCTGCAAAGTTTTATTCACTTCTGTAATAAACAGAAGCAAATCCCATGGGGTGAGCCAGGCTATAATGCCATACATAAAGTTCATAAAGTTTCAGAAGATGAAAAGAGGTGACAATACGGTTTTCATGCAGGCAGAAAACTTGGTGGCAGTGGCATGGCACGATGGCAAATGGGTGACTTGTCTCTCTACAGTACACACTAACAATATATGTTAGAAAATGCAGCAACAGACAATTGAAAAATAGGCATCAAAACAACACATAGAGAATTCAGGCTCATACAACATGCAAGACAGTAACATTTGTCAAAAGTAAATATTTTTTGTTGATTTGATATGTTAAACAATTGCTTTGTGTTCTTTTTTAAAAAATGTTAGTTTTTGGAAAAATATTCAGCCCTGGGAGAAAAGAAACAAAAAAAAAATTAGCCCTAAAAGAGTTAACTACAAAGAACAAAACCCTGGGGTTTTCAATGCCACTTTCTAAGCTTCTTCTTCTTTCGTCTGCTCCCTTTAGGGGTCACCACAGAGAATCATCTTCTTCCATATCATTCTGTCCTCTGCATCTTGATCTGTTACACCCATCACCTACATGTCCTCTCTCACCACATCCATAAACCTTCTCTTAGGCATTCCTCTTTTTATCTTGTCTGGCAGCTCTATCCTTAGCATCCTCCTCCTAATATACTCCGCATCTCTCCTCTGCACAGGTCCAAACCAATGCAATCTCGCCTCTCTGACTTTGTCTCCCAACTGTCCAACCTGAGCTGACCCTCTAATGTACTCATTTATGGTCCCTATCCATACTCGTCAAACCCAGAAGTATCTTAGCATCTTTAACTCTGCTACCTCCAGCTCTGTCTCCTGCTATTCTGGTCAGTGCCAACATCTACAAGCCATATAACAAAGCTAGTCTCACTACTTCCCTTTTACTCTTGTTGATATCCATATGTTGCAAATCACTCCTGACACTCTTCTCCACCCATTCTCCCTTCTCTCACTGTTTATTATTCTGCCATAATGCATGCTTTTGGCTGCAATTAGTGCATCTCTTTAAGCCCTTTCAGATAAAGCCTGGATGTGCACAGTGAGGCCAGTCTTACGTGACAATCCCACAAAGTGTTGGCAAGCTGCTTTAATGGACTGTAATTCTGAGTAGTACCATGGAGCTAAATACTTTAAAGAAACCTCCTTATGTTTTAAAGGAGCTGGTTTATCTAGTGTTGCATGAAGGCCAGATTAATAGTGGTCACAAAGACTATTCAGTGTTGATGCAATAGGAGAAGACAGAGAGAGATCAGAAATGGATCCAGCAAGGATATAGGGACAGATATTTTTTAAGGTTTCTGAAAGAAACTTGACATTTACAGGTAAGAGGAGGGATAGGTAATGAGTCAGTCAAAAGCACTGCTTTATGGTCAGAGAAGCCCAAATCACTACTATAAACATTGATGACAGATAAGCCAGATGTGCAGTTCAGGTCTAATATATGACCACCAGACTGGGTAGGAAAATCAACATGTTACACAAAGTCAAAACAGTTCAGGAATTAATTTCTCAATTTACATGTAGGAGTGTCAATTTGGATATTGAAATCAACAAGAGGAATGACTGTCTGGGAAAGGGAACTTAAGTGAGTTAATAATTCAGTTTATAAAAGAAAGACACATTGCATTTTGAGGGACGATAGAGAACAACAAGTATGTAAGGACCAGATGTCATTAGTTTAAAAGCCAAACAGTCGAAAGACAAAGAACCGTTAATTGGGATTCTTTTGACGTACAACAGATCTACTATAACCCCTCCTTGTCTTGAGCTGCGACCCTCTGTGAAGTAAATGTATTCAGATGATGTTGTTTCCATAAGAGATGTAAATTTGTTTGGTTTTTGCCAAGTTTCCTTTAAGCATAGCATATCAATGTTGAAGTCCGTAATGAATTCCAATAGCACCAATGCTTGGCCGTTAAGAGATCTTTGTGTTAAACAATGCAAAATTAGCTAATGAGAGTTCAGCTAATGAGGGTGTACAGATCCCTACAGTTTATTTTAGCATATTGTAAATTTGGAAAACTGACACTCTTATTTATTTCCAAAGCTATGAGTAGGATATGAGTAGTACTCCTGAAAAAATGCTGCAGTTGAACTTTCCATTTACAGTCTGTGGTAGTGGTGACCTGACCCATGATATGTTAATATTTCGGGAGCCACACAATACCAGTGCCTTCAAGGACATACAAGTCTGACCACTTGCTCTGGACAAACTGTTTAGTATGAGGGTGTTTACCATTACAGTATTTCAACATAGCAGAAAGCCAATACTTATCTGACATTTAAGCACCGCAGCACAGCTGACAGTACATCTAAAAGTCCAATAACAATCAAAAGAAAAATATTATATCTTGCTTGTTAGGAGTTTTTTGTTTCACAATCCCAAACAATTGGATAGTGGCTCCCATATTCGGACCTGGGGACCCACTAGAGCATCGGTCCTGGAGGGCCATAGTGGCTGCATGTTTTCATTCTAACCGTCTTCTTAATTAGTCACCAGTTTTGGCTGCTAATTAACTTCTTTTGCCCTAATTTTAATTAACTTGACACAGGCCCTTAGTTGTCTCATTTTCCTTAACGAGCAGCCAAACAATAATGAGACACAAAATGAGCCACCACATGCCCATCACACAATATTTGAAAATAAAGAAAGGTGAAGGTCTCAGTAAGGTTGATCTCTCAGGTCACCAAACATTTTGACATTGGTGTTCTTAGAAAGAACAGAAAAATCAACAGTTTTGGAAATGTCTGCTGTGGCAGAATGAGAGCAGCAACAAGCCATGGAATTAAATAACGGGATTAATTAGCAGCAAGAATTGGCTTCTCATTAAGAGATTAGTTGGAGTGAAATTGGTTGGAGTTTGAAGCCCCAATTTAGCTGGTCATCTGTTGGCTTGTTTCACGTCTCACTTCTGTTTGGCTTTCATTTAATGAAGAAAGGAATCCATTCAGAGCACTGAATCCTTAAAAAAGGGCTATTAAAATGAAGGAAACAAAACTTCATTAGCAGTGAAAACTGGTCATTGATTAGGAAAAGGGTTAGAATGAAAACCTGCAGCCCCAGCGGCCCTCCAGGCCTGGAGTTCGACACCCCTGCACTATAGCATCAAGTTCTGCTGCAACCAGACTCACAATCAGTGAAAATAAGAAATGATAATTAATCTCATTTAATTTTTTAGGGTCATGGAGAGCAAAATTCCATCCTGACAATTTCCCATGCCAAAGAGGTTTTATTTATATATATTATATATATATATATAAAACCCAATATGTTCAGAATTGGAATGTGTAGTTAGTACTCATTCACATTTATTTTTGTTGGTATATCAAACAAACACAGATATTAAGCTTATGTCATTCTTTCTACACAAGTTTTAATCTGACATTGTGAATCTAAATATTTCTCTTCAAGAGGTACTTAACACTTCATTGTTGCATCCAGCTGCTGTTTCTCTTCTTGATTTATATGTGGGTTCACTTAACAATTTATTCTTTCCCTTTGAGCCCTTCCCTTCTCTTTCTGGACTGTTTGCTTATAATAATGTGACTTTTTATTGTTTATTACCTGTAGTCACTGTCCTCCTTTAAGTGGTGATTGCTGCTATCTCTTTTACTGTCTACAAAGTTGATTGTAAGCTGTGACTGTTAGCTATTTCATGGTTATGCTCATTACTTTTTAAATGGTTAACTCTTATCAGTCATGTTTTGTTATATGGTAATAGTCTAATTTATAATATGATTTTTAAAGTAATTCCTATTGACAATATATTTAAAAAAAATTGAACCAAACAAATTTACCTTTCTACTCACAGTTCATTAAGACAGCTTTGAGAGGTTTCGGTAATTTTCATAACTGTCAGAAGAGCTTGCTTGAGTTTCACTAGCTTAACACATATTAATTTGCAAACTCCTTATGTGAAAACATACAAAAATAGTATAGGAAAACTGAGAATTTTATTTCCGTTAAGCGAAGACTTGCAGAACTGAAGTAGTTTTAGAACAGCAGTATAACAGCAATGGTCAATTTCTCAATTAATGTTGGTTGTCAATTGGGAAAAAGCATTTTCTAGTAATATGTTTGTATACTGAAACACTAAATAAAGCTACGTTTTATATACACTTTATGAACAACCTAATAGCAAATTCATGTCAGTTGAAGGAACACACTATGCATGCTTCACCTCTTTTTGATGTTTGAAAAGTTCCTTTATCTCCACATTAAAAATAACACCTGCCGACATAAAATGACCAAGAGTAAATGATTCTGTTAAACTGTTCAAGAACTTAGATTTTTAAAACAAAAATCAGCTACTTAAAAACTGGACCTGAATTTAAATTGAATTGGAAAAGAGTGGTTTATTTTTTGTACCCTGCTTTTTCCACATTTAAAAAATAAAATAAAATTGTACTAGTTTCTGTTATCTGTGGCCGGGGTATATGGGCAGGTTATTTTTCCATTTCCTTTTAAACCAAACTTCAAGGCAAATTGCCTATAAATGCCAAACAACAAATAAAAGATTACAAGTTGCAACTGAATATGAAAAAATAACAACAAAAATGCAATCAGACATTTTACAAAAAACTAAGGAGAGGGATGGCAATTCCATGCCATGGAGACCTGCACATTTACTTAGTCTGTCTTTAATGCCGGTTTCTCTTGGCTATGTTCCAAACTGTACTGAATGTGTGCTCAGTCAGAATGCTAGTGCTGCAGATATATATATTTTTGTTTAGTTTTATTTTTGTTTCTTTTTACAGCTTTGGAAAACCTATTTTTGCTTTGTTTCCACCAACAAAACAAAATGTCCCCCATCTTATCCAGTCTAATCCTGCAAATATTTTAGAAGTATATGGTGTCTTTCACAGCTTAATTGGTTGAAGCTTATTATGCATTTACAACATATGTAATGTAATCCAAGAAATTCTGATCAGCTCAAGATCAGTAGAGCGACTACAGTGTCGTAAAAACGCACTTTCATTGCCCATTTTGTACATGAACAGTAATTAGAAGAGACATAAATCATAAAGTTGCCATAAATCAGCAACCTTATCAGTCAACCAGCCTATAGCCATAGCTGCTAGTAAGCCTGCAGTCCCACCAGTATATTCACCTGCAACCCCACCTGCCAGCCCATCTTCAGCCCCAAGCGTCAATCCATTTTCAGTCCCATCAGCATTCTTCTCTGCAGCCCCAACTGCCAGCCAGCAAGTCAGGAGCCCCACCTGTTAGTGTACATTCACTGTCACATGTGAATACTGTAATTTGCAGTTGAAAAAGAGAAACTTGCGAAGCCAAATCAGGAGAAAACAGACATTACACAGCTGAGATGATGAGAAAGGAATGGTATATCAGCTGTCAGTGTGAGGATTCAAAACGATCTGTTCTCACTTTTGAAAAGTAATTTTATGGTCCATCCACTCCTGTACACAATCAAAAACACTTGGCCTGAAACTCATAGGTCGGAGTGTAAACTCAACAAGTGAAACTTAATTGCTGATTTTACCAAAAGAAGTGGCACTCTACCTTTTGAATGTGAGCACATTCGATCATTGAATTTTTGTCCTCAAACAAGTAACAGCAATGTAACTCTTACAGATGATGTGCTTGACATCAGGGTTGAAAGCCACTGTCAGTTGTGCTAACTCTGGGTGCATCAAAGATAAAACTCTGTACTGTGGAACCATCGGTTTGCGAGCATAATTCATTCCGGAAATGTGCTCGCAGTCCAAAGCACTCGTATACCAAAGTGAATTTCCCCGTAAGAAATAATGGGAACTCAGATGATTCATTCCACAACCCAAAACTATTCATATAAAAACTAGGGCGCTTCGCTCGCCAACCCCTGGTGTTGGGTAACGCAAAATTGTTTGATGTATGCATGAGATACATTAGAGTGTAAAGGTGTAGATGATGCATATAGGAAGTGAAGAACGTATTGTATGGTAAATCACAAAGATTTATTGGAATATCTCTTTATATACAATATTTGTAGTAAAGATGGTTTGTTGTCCTTGAATGAGTTTTCCTTGGTTTGGAGTATTTATAACTTTAACTTTAATGTCAGATGAACGCCGAACTCATGAGAAGGCTACATAAAGTTGTCCATGTCCAAATACGCGCTCAGAGAGGTATATGCCAACTTTGTCCATGGTCTGTCCTTGGGATTTGTTGATTGTCATGGCAAATGCAGGTTTAATGGGAAATTGGCGTTGCCCAAGTGTAAATGGTAATTCAAGGGCAGAACTTGTAAGGTCAATTCTAGGAATTACAACAGTATTGTCAGTATGTGATCCTGTAAGTATTTTTGCTTCAATAACATTGTCTGTCATGGTGTTGATGACTAAACGTGTACCGTTGCATAAACCTTGTTTAGTATTAAGGTTTCTTAATAGCATGACAATTGTTCCGATTTTAAGGTTAAGATTATGTTGTGGTAATCCGGCTGGGTTAGTAGTGTTCAGATATTCTAAGGGGAAATTAAGATGTTCAATCTCGTCTTCAGGATCAACTTTGTCAGTACTTAGAAAAAGAGGCAGCTTTCTCCAGGAAGTAATGCAATGACTTGGTTATTTATGTGATTAACATCAATATTCTTTGAACATAATATAGCCCGTTGCGTTAACAGTGGTATCTGGTCTATTGTTTTGGAGCCGTGAGCGTAACTCCATTAGTTCTTCCTTGTTTAGCGTCAGTAATATGGATAATGGATCGCACTTACTGTTAATACGTAGCGTTTTCTGTGGTTGAATTGTTAATAATGTATGACTGTAATGTGATGATTCACTTATGCTGTATAGTTTTGACGTGTGAGGATGGCGAACCTTTAATACGGAGTGTCCGTTTATTCTTATTACCCATCAGGTGTTGGGCCTGTGTTTTGTGTGGTTGCACTGTTAATATTGTATCACTGTAATGTGATTCAAATATGTTTTGGAGTCCGTATTTGTGGGGTTTCTGTACTATATCGTGTTTTTGCTTGCGGGTCATTAGAGGTGCGTGGATCATGCTGTGTATTGTGTTTGCGTACTATCTTGCGCTTTCCTACACCAATTGATTTGTGACCCTTTCTGGACTCCGTAGTCTGTCCCGTTTTACTCTGGGGTGGCATATCATGTCGGGTTTGATTTGTGAACCTTTCTCGACTCCGTATTCTGTCCCGTTTTACTCTGGGGTTGAGCGCTGACTCGTTATTTGTGTGGTTATGTCGTTCATAGTCTCTATGGACTCCGTAGTCTGTGGGGGGGTTTGTGTGGCACACCAAGCAGCACATTATTCCTAACTTCACTCAGCAGTAGTGCCACGCACAATATGGCGGTGATGCCTGCGCCTTCACTACGCATTAGTGCCACTCACAATATGGCGGCAACGCCTGCGCCTTCCGTATTATGTCGGGTTTCACCATGCTGTGTAGGCGCCTTTGCCTTTCATACTTTCCCGTGCCTTCCGACGCGCGATGTAGGCGCCTGCACCTTCCGGGTCTGCCTCCGCTGTGTGGTGTGGATGTTTAACTGTCGTTGTTTCTGCCTTTATATTCTGTCCCTCGCTGTGCATGTGTTTCGTGCCTAGGTTTTTTTGAAGCTGTTGCATTCCAGTTTTCATCATCTGTAACCTGCTCTCCATGTGTTTGTCCCCGTTCTTTAACCTCTTTATGACGTTTTACTTTGTTTCCTACTCTGTCTTTTATTTCTGACCTCGCTTTATCCTGCTTGCAGCATGTCAGACGGTTCGTAGTCTCTCCCGTTTTGCTCTGGGGCGGGGGGGCTTTGTGTGACGCCTGCGCACGTTCGTAGTCTCTCCCGTTTCACTCTGGGGAGGGGGGCTTTTTGTGGCGCCTGCGCACTATGTCTCCTGCGTCCACGGGCAGGTCCCTGCGTCCATATCCAGTTCATCATTCTCGTTTAGTAATATGGATGATTAATACAAAATATAAAGTAAAAATACATAAAACAAATTAACCTGCACTTTACCTTTGAAAAGAATCATGGCTGGTGTGAGTGAGTTTCTAAACTCTTGTGGGATTCCACCCAACGGAACGACACGTGGAAGAGCGCCCAAAGCAATCGCAGTTTCCCAGCACTGTAGCAGTTCACCGAAAAAGCAAATCCGAAAAGATTGCGGACATGCTATAAGCGCCTGCCGTCGATGGGTGATACAAGGAACATTATAAATGTGCAGGGCACAGTATTACTTGGCCATGGCCCCACCCAACTGCTGTGTCTGTGCATAGGAGAGTGGCAGATCCCGCTACAATAAATACCCACGTTGTTGCTGTTTCATGCTGAATAAAGCTGGTGTTGCTAAAGTACTGAGACTCCGCTTCGTGTTTTGGGGTGCAAGACGGGGACTCGCACATCACAGCACACACATCCGCACGCACGCACACACACACACAGTCACAATGCTGTAGTAAACAGTATACGCTCGTACGGATGTTGACTATATGAGTGAGGCACGCCGACTCAGACGGAGAATAGGAGACGATTGCCTACAATCCCGCAGCGAGAGAGAGAAGAACCATCAGCTCAGTTGTTATCACATGACGCTCAGCAGACACAGCGTAAACATACTACTCGTACTGCAAGACCTCGCTCATTTATCAAGTCAAAATTTATTAAAAATTTTAGCTCGTCTTGCAAAACACTCGTAAACCAAGTTACTTGCAAACTGAGGTTCCATTGTATTTCTATTTTGGAACCAAAAATTTCTTATTACAGCAAGGCTTGGGAGAGTCATTGTGGGATTTGACACCAAAAAATACATGGCATTGTCCATGTTAGTCAGGGTAATGATATTGCATACACAAGGCTAAATCTAAATGGCATGTCTTTCAAACAAAGCAGGAACTTTTCAAAAAGGTGAGACGCACAGAGGAAGACAGTCCATGTAGTATAACCCCCTATACCTCATTTGAAGAACTTACTTGCTCACGCAGTGATAAACTGATTAATAACCAAAATTTTGCAGCAAGATCTTAGTTACTCACGCAATGATAAACTGATTACTTTAATAGCCAAAATTTTGCAGGCATTTAATGTATGTCATTCTGACAATAATGACATAGAGTAGCCATTTTGCTGCTTTTATAGATTTATAATCATTGCTACCATTGTACCAATTTATAATTTTTTTTTTCAGAAAACTTGTTTAGTAATGCCTAGTTGGGCAAATTGCGGTTTGTAATGGCATGGCTCATTCTCATCCTGTTCAGTTTTTTTTCCTTTTATAAAGTTTGTTTCAGAATGCTTCAGTGTTCGTATTGTTTTTGTAGCTGTGAACTGCCCAATGCAAGGCAGTAGGGATCTGTGGAGTCTGAAGGTAACATCTCCAGGCTGGAGGTAAGGCAGTCCTCCTGGCATTACAAGCAATCTTTGCTTCAATTTGGGAGGCAGGCACCATCCCAAGTGTCTGAAAAACTAGAGTTGTTACCCCTATCTGGAAAGGGAGGAGTGATCACCTGGACTGTAGCAACTACAGAGGGACAACACTGTCCTCAGTGCCTGGAAAAGTCCTTGCTAGGGTCAGTCCCTGGTGCCTGGAAAAGTCCTTGCTAGGGTCATCCTCAATAGGATCCATGATCACCTGCTCTGTTGTACGCCTAAGAAGTCTACCACTGATTACATTCTGGCACTGAGGGCTCTCATTGAACATAAACGTGGATACTGGCAGAGTTTCTTTACAGCTTGTTGATTTTCGTGAGGCGTCTGACTCAGTTGATCGAGAAGTGGTACATCCTGAAACACTGCGGGATCCCCTCTAAGCTGCTGGATATCATGGCCGGCCTTTACACTGGTACTATGAATGCTGTACAGAGTGGAAGTAGAACCTCTGACTTTCCCAGTTGATTCTGGGGTTCGTCAGGGGTGTGTTTACACATTTCCATTTCTGTATTCATTCTGCAGCTAACTTACAGGTTATAATCTCTTAGCTTCTTGCCTTTATTTTCTAATGCTCCTTTAACACTAGAATTACCAGAGCCTACGAGAAATCCCGTAAATCCGGCCCACCTTAAATCCGTTGACACCTCTCCGTCAGCGTCTTTTGTCCTGTAAATATGCTGATAAAGACAAGCAGCCTGCTATTCCATCCCCCTACTGTCGCAGAACGTTCACAGAGTTCACCCAGCTCATGCCTTGATTGATTATTTGGGAGTGAAGAGCTGGAGTTTCAGAGTGGAAATAATAGATCGTTATTTGGAACACATGCATTTCATGTGTGTTCCGTTTCTACAGTAATCTGTATAAACACATTGTTAAAACAGAAACTTTTTCATATTTTAGTAATACATGTTACAAAATGTAGGCATAAACTATAGAATGTGTGAAGCCTGAAGTCCACAGAGAAAATAAACACTTTTACAAAAGGTTCAAAGACGATACAACAGTTTCCGTGGTGTAGCGGGAAGATACGCTGACTTGTAATCAAGAGTTCCCGGTTCAATCCCGGCTGCCTCCTATATTTGCCGTTTTCAGTAGTGAGCTGCTCTTATTGTTAATATTATACAGTACACACATACATTTGGTTTGTGTCTGTAACAGCCGCTGTACATTTATAGGACTTGTAAAAGTTACTGTTTTTTTTTTCACTTTTATTCTCTCAGTCACGACCACGATGCATTCTAACGCCCCACCCCCACTCAGGGATCTGACGCTGTTACTTTTTATCTGAAACTGGGAATAACTGTAGATGTGAGTTGTGTTTTGAGGCAATGGAACTGGACATTCTCAGATCTGGATGGATAAAAGACATAGGTATATATGATATTTGGAATAACTCATTTTATGACCTGTATAGTACATTTCGGAAAACATTGTGGCACGGGTGCAACATTATTCATATTATTCACATTCATTCGCATAACATCTTGCAGTAGTAATCACTGACCGCGTGCTTCGCATGTTTTTTTTTTTTTCCCGATCTTGCCAGTCCCCACATGTTGCTGTTTCTTTTGTACTCCAGGACATGCAGAGGAAAGAATAGTACAGAGTGGTAAGTTCAGCGCTATATACAATCATCAAATTCAAATGTTAAGTTTACACACACGCAAGAACCGTCCTTCCTACATTTACGACATGTGTACCTGTTGCAATGCGCACACTTTCTCTGTGCTGTGGTTTCTATTACACACCTGATAGAAAGAGACAATACATGTGACATTTTGAAGAAATCATTTTATGACCTGAATAGTACCAATCAGAAAACATCATCGCACTAATGCAATATTATTTGAAAACGAACAGCATCAGATCGGGTGTGAATTTATGCTCGCGCTGTTACTTAGACTTAGATCAGGAGAGGCGGGTTGGGGGAATATATGGCTGGTGTTAAGAGCGTGAACGTGATTGAGAGAACAAAACTGAAAAAAGTTAACTTTTACAAGTACCATAAATTTATACCCAATGTCCCATATATTTGTCTCTTTCTTTTTTTGCAGCACAGAGGCTACTGAGAAAAGAAGAGTGTTCATGGCTCACCTTACTAGAAAAAGAGGATGCAACATCGACAAGCTTCTGTTCCAAGACAGCCGCTTCCCCAGGAAAGTAAACTGAGTCAGTGTCAGGTGCCCTTTCAATGTAACAGAAACCACAGCATAGAGAAAAGGGTGTGCATTGCAACAAATACATGCGTTGTAAATGTAGGAAGGACGGTTCTTGCAGCACAGAGAAAAAAAGAAAGAGACAAATATATGGGACATCGTGCTGCGTTGACACCATGCACCAGAAGGCGTGAGCTTATTCAGTGCAAGCAAGAACATGCAGGTGGCCATTTGCTGTGTGCTATAACACGTTTTATTCTCTCAATCACGATCACACTGTAACCCCCCACCTCACCCCACCCCTTCTGATCTGACTCTAAGTAACAGCGCCAGCATAAATTCACACCCGATCTGACGATGTTCGTTTTCAAATAACATTGCATTAGTGCGATGATGTTTTCTGATTGGTAATATTCAGGTCATAAAATTATTTCTTCAGAATGTCACATATATGGTCTCTTTCTTTCAGATGTGTAATAGAAACCACAGCATAGAGAGAAGTGTGCGCATTGCAACAGGTACACATGTCGTAAATGTAGAAAGGATGGTTTGGCGTGTGTGTGAACTGTTAGCATTTGAATTTGATAATTGCATATTGCGCTGAACTTACCGCTCTGTACTATACTTTCCTCTGCATGTCCTGGAGTACAAAAGAAACAGCATACAGCAACGTGGAGACTGGCAAGATCAGAAAAAAAAAACGAAACAAAACACGTGGTCACTGATTACAAGCACAACATGTTATGCGAATGAATATGAATAATATGAATAATGTTGCATCCGTGCCACGTTTTCCGAAATGTACTATACAGTTCATAAAATGAATAATTCCAAATATCATATATACCTATGTCTGTGTTTTTTGTTTTGACATCATAGACCATAAGGTGCATACTGATTCAGCGTGGGCAGGAACACTCAATAAAACCGAATAAAAAAAATCAAGTGACGGTGAGATACGAAGAAGGCAGATTCACCAGTGTTTGTATGTCAGCTTTTATCTCTCCAGATCAGAGAATGTCCAGTTCCATTGCCTCAAAACACCACTCACATCTACAGTTATTCCCATTTTCAAATAAAAACTATCAGCGTCAAATCCCTAGGGGGGGAGGGCGGTAGTATGTATCATGATCGTGACTGAGAGAATAAAAGTGAAAATAAAACGGTAACTTTCACAAGTACTATAAATGTCCACCGTCTGTTACAGATGCAAACCAAACGTATGTGTGTACTGTATAATATTAACACTAAGAGCAGCTCAATACTGAAAACGGCAAATATAGGAGGTAGTCGGGATCAAACCGGGGACTCTTGATTACAAGTCAGCATATCTTACCGCTACGCCACGGAAGCTGTTGTTTTATCCTTGAACCTTTTGTGAAAGTGTTTATTTGATTTTTGGACTTCAGACTTCACACATTATATAGTTTATACCAACATTTTGTCGTTTACTACTAAGATATGAAAAACATTTCTGTTTTAACAATGTGTTTACACAGATTATTGTAGAAATGGAAACACACATGAAATGCATGTGTTCCAAATAACAATCTATTATTTCCACTCTAAAACTCCAGCACTTCACTCCCAGATAATCAATCAAGGCATGAGCTGGGAGAACTTTGTGCACGTTCTGCAGCTGTGGGGGGATGGAATAGAAGGCTGCTTGTCTTTATCGGCAAATTTACAGGACAAAAGATGCTGATGGAGAGGTGCGAACGGATTTATGGTGGGACGGATTTACAAGTTTTTTCATAGGCTCTGGTAATACTAGTGTTAAATACCTCATCTTCTAAATTGCTATCTCTATCTCAGCATTCCATTATGTCTCCTTGTGCCTTAGTTGTCCCTTTGGCCAACCACAAACTTTTTTGTTATTTTCAGCCAAACGCTTTTCATTGCTTCCCACTTGCAACTCTAATGATTATGAAACCTTCAATTTTTGCTAATATTTCAGCAATTTTACTTGTCATGCTTTCCTCTTCAACTTCTAGACCTTGAGCATTAAGCATGCTTCCTCTTACTTTTCTTCATGTCTCTGACTTACTTATCTCATACAACTAAGCAATATTGTGATAGTGTCACTTAAGTTAAAATAATAATTGTTATTCATAATGTACGTATTATCTTACTGGCTAGATAGTTAAATGACATGGCGACTCACTCAAGGTGCTTTTTAACCATCTCATTTAAACAGACAGACTGTTGAAATAGTGCTGCACTACACTTACTACACAAGTGGTTCAATGGTAGAATGGCCATTTCATAACTAAGATTTAATTAAAAATCATTTCAATTTTTATTGCACCTCAAAGAAATGTCTGCCTTAAGATTTGGTTTGGACAATGGGTTTGATTTAATAGTCTTGCATTTTCTCATGTGAGGTTATGATCTGATCTGCGCCATATAAATGACAGAATTCATAAAGCTATATGAACAGTTATACACTGTATGCTTTTACATACAAGCAGAAATTAATTTCACAACATTTATAGCTCAACAGATATTCAACAAATATTTAGGAATTAAATTTAATTTCAAAGTTTCTTCATCTTATTTTTATTGGGGAAATGACATTATTGAAAAAAGTACAAGTTTAAGAACTACGTACAACAAGATTAATCTTCAAAATATCTTAATTAACACACAGTTTTAATATTTTTTGTGATCCTAAGCCCAAATTCTTGGTTATTAAACACTGGCACAATTTTCCACAGGCAAACTTATATAGTTAAGTACCTGACTTACCAGTATAGGAGGTGGGGAAGGCCCTGGGGCAAAGGGAACTCTTCCCCACATCTTAATAACCTCTCCAAGTGGCTGAAAGATCTCATCACATCCCCTTTTCACTAGGAGAGTCATAGTAAAGTACCCCGCCTGGAACCACTCAGCCATTTCTTGGTTGGAAAAGGGACCTAAATTACACAAGTCACAATTATTTAAAGCAATAAAATGTTTACTTACACATAAAATGTTTAAACATCTTTAAAACATCAGGAGTCTTTAAGCGTGTATATTTTAATTCCTTAGCATAGGCCACTAAAAGAATGATTAAAACTACTTTTAATTTATTGTACTCACTATTAATGTGATGGATTAGTGAAATGCATGAAAGTTTTAGTCTTAAACATCTTATAGAGAACAGCTAATGTCTATATTTCAATTTTAGTGTAGTGAGTACAGAAAAAAAATACTCTCACAGAGGTATTTGGTTGGGAACTGCAAAAAGAACCCTTGTTTCTGTTTGAAAGCTCTGGATATCCTCGAGCAGTTTGTGGTGATAGTTACTTTTTTTGTCTCCATTTGGAAGCTCTGTTAAGCAGTCTTTCTGACTAAGTAGTGATAAGAGACAGGGGGAAGTGGTGCAACAAGTGAAAGGATTGTGAATCCAATAATTTGCACCATTTATTACAGGTAAGCAAATATGTAACTGCACAGCCAGATGTGTGAGATGTACTTTGATATCTTGTTGGACACAGTTCACCACGTCAAGTTGGTTTGTGGATAAGAATTTGTTCAGGGTATATGCAAATTGTTGTCCTACAGACATCATGACTAAAATCAAGCTTTTTAATCATTGCCACAGTTTTAAAATGCTCAAATAAATACATCAGAGGTTCAATGCTAAATTCTGATACAATATTTTGATATTTAAACAAGAAAAAATGTCACAAAGGTAGCGTAACCACAAGAGCCAATAGGTGTCATGTAAGAAGTCTGAAAGGTGGAATGGATGATCACAAAAGAATATTTTAACCTCATCTCATAACTCAAAAAGAGACAACATTTTACCTTATAAAACCCAAAAAAGCACTTCAGTGTGAAATAGCAGACTTGTGTAGTCACTTTCTATTTTGTTGCAGAAAATATGCTTGAATTCATTTGACTTGCTATAACAAAATTAACAATCATAGTCAAGCACCTCTTTTAGACTAGTTGGGATGTGATTTGTTGAGAGAGCCTTCCTATGTATGCTACAGTGGGACGAAATTGCATCAGGCACACATGCCTGAATATTGGTCACTGCAACACTGTGATTTCCGGTTGTGCCATGAAAATTTTCAAATTCACACCATTATTATTATTCAAGGATGGTGAATAATCGTTCCACCAATGTGCAGTCAGTTTGTCAATTTACACGTTAGTTTGTTTCTCTAATTTTTTTAATTCCAAACTTCACTGAAAGACATTTTTGTTTATCTTATGTTTCATTGCAGTCATGTGGTAATCTAACAAAATACACAACGATACAATGGTATTTCATACTGGCAACATTTTATATTGGAAAATTTGACACAAAGAAATTTTGTCTCATGTTTACCTTTTGTGTACTCCATTTATAAATCCTTTTTATTATTTAATGATACTATTTACATTTGCTTTTTTTTAAATATATAAAATCTTTAAATATTCAGGAAGTTTCTGATTATCATTTGGGCCATGGTTTTCTGTGGTTTCAAACTCCCAATTTCAGTTTTGCCTTCATTTTGGCCTCTGCAATCTGTTAAACTCACCTCTTGAGTCTGGGGCCAGCCTAATATTGTTTCTCAGCCTCATCTGGAGAGTTAAGGTCTAGTTTTAGTAATAAAAACCTATTCTTTTAAAAGACAAATGGCAAATTGTAACATATAGGATGTGTAGTAAGTTGTGGTGGGGAGACAAGGCAGTATCTGAGCATGAAGTTTTTATCATCATCATCATCCATCTCAAATGTCAAATAAAATTATCACATCTTTGGAACATTTAATGCCACAATCCTGATAGACCATGCATATTTTAATGTGACCTAAACATTTATAAAGAATGTGTCTGCTTTAATTTTTTTCCCTCTGCAGAAGTGATTCTTCACACTTCTAGTGATTTTTAAGAAACTATCGATTAACTTTGTTTTAAAATCACAGCTTTTTAAATTCATTTTCAGAGTAGTAAGACTTTTCAGAAATGTTTAAAGCTGAGTAACCACATATTATTCTATTTAGATAAAAATTAATCTTTTATTTATATTAAATGCCATAATAGCACCTGTGCTTGTAACAGCATATTAAGTGTTAAAGAATGCTCAAAGCTACAGGTGGCAAAAATTGTCGTATATGCCAGCTTCATCTTAGATTAAACACTTTTCTGTCTTTCTTGGATTTATGATGTAATCTTTCTCTTTTTTTTTTGCTTTAACAATCTTTTCCACAAGGATCAGGCTGTTTCTAGTGCTTAATGACTTTGGCAACTACCAACAAGACTTTATAATACTACAATTCAAACAAAGCTGATTAATTGAAGGTATTTCCGAGAAAATTATGATCTTACCTTGGATCTCTCCCTGAGGATCCTTGTAATACCACTTTAAGGATACCTCAAGGGTAATGGGAAGTGCAGGAGGTTTCCCTCTTTGGTCAAGACTCTTATCTGAAAGCCTATCATCATCAGGGGCATTATCCTGAAGGTATGCCACCATCTTTTCTGCTTCCTAGTTAAAAAAGAAAACTGCTAAATTAATGTCAGAAAGTAAAATGTACATAATAATTTAACAATCTAACTTATAACTTGTTTATTAAACATTTCTATTTTGACCTTACCCATAATGAGAAGTTTCAATTAGTTTGTGCAAGCAGTCAAAGATGTGTTTTCTAACTAAAGAGTGGTCCAGAAATATGCAGCTTACTTAAATTACATTTTTATCAATACTGTGAAATGTACATAATAATTCACTGATATTATACTACCCAGTGGTCATTATCATTTTTAAGATAAAACTAAGTTGTAGTTTGTTCTTGCTTGTAAGGCAAATTGAACAGATTTATTTTGTACTATTTACAAACATATAAATAACCATTAATGGTTATAAAAGGTAACATATAATTACAGTATACATTTCTTCTACAACTTGTGATGTTAAGAATTGAATAATTGAGTCATTCAGTCCAAAATCTCATGCAACTATATGAGTGAAATGACAAAACATTCTTTAATATTTCAGAAAGCTCTGCAGACAAGCATTTTTAGCCAAAGTTACTAGTTCAGCTTTGGGAGCAATACACAGTATAGTTAAGAACATGTTTATCATTAGGAATGTGACCCTTTGTGTGTGTATATATTATATATATACTAGCAAAATACCCGCGCTTCGCAGCGGAGAAGTAGTGTGTTAAAGAGGTTATGTAAACATATATATACACATACATATATACACATATCTACATATACATATATATACATATACACATCCACATATATATACATATATATACATATATATATATACACATATGAACATATATATATATATATATATATATATATATATATATATATATATATATATATACACATACATATACACACACATATACATATATACATATATACATACATACATACATAGTGCGTTGTAACACAGGCTGTGATTGTTACATGGGAGGGAGACGACAAATCACAGCTTCCCGCTTTCTAATCGGGCCTGTGATTGGTGCTTTGACTGATGCCTAGATCCCACAGTATGTCCCCTTAGGAGAGGCGTTAGGCGAGTGTAATTGAATAGTGGTGCTGCAAGTTTAGCTGTACACCTGTTTTTAAGGCTTATTGACTGAAAGGGGCTTTCATGAAAAAACTTAGGGCTTTGCTACAGGATACACCCTCCACAAGTTAAGGAAGTAAAAATAAAGGTATATATTTCTGTTTTATTTAAACCTTTTAAGTCTGTAAGCAGGCGGCATGGTGGCGCAGTGAAAGGTGCCAGTTAGGAGACCCAGGTTCGCTTCCCTGCGTGGAGTTTGAATGTTCTCCCCGTGTCTGTCTGGGTTTCCTCCGGGTACTCCGGTTTCCTCCCACAGTCCAAAGACATGCAGGTTAGGTGCATTGGCGATTCTAAATTGTCCCTGGTGTGTGGGTGTGTGCGCCCTGCGGTGGGCTGGCACCTTGCCCGGGGTTTGTTTCCTGCCTTGTGCCCTGTGTTGGCAGGGATTGGCTCCTGTATTTAGGATATAGCGGGTTGGATAATGGATGGATGGACATTTGTATGCATAGCCCCATTTGCCCGTTTTCGTCTTTTTTCTTTCTTCAGTAATATTTCAGCAAACCCGGAGCTTGTCAGTTCAAATCCTGGTACTGACACCACTGTGTGACCCTGAGGAAGTCACTTCACCTGCCTGTGCTGCAAGAAACAAATGTAACAAATTGTACCTCAGATGTTGCAAGTTGCTGGAATAAAGGCATAAGTAAAATAGATAAATATGTATTATACACATAGGAACTATTCATTTATTTTCAGTTAAGTCATCTGCAGCAAACCTTTATAAATGAGGGTTTCTCCTTTTTAGATAGTGCAAACTGTTTCTTCTTCATTGAGGTTTTCTCTTGGAGAGCTTTTTTCATTTCATTGAAAATTAAAGCAGCAGCTGCCAAAATATATAGCTTTCTTATTAATTTTTCAACATTGTGTAAAATAACTTTATAAAGTAACATAAAAGGTTTAAACACTGGTTATCCTTTTACACTAAAATATTACTAAAGAGATACAAAAAAAGTAAAATGCATATGTTGTTTTTCTTTAAGGAGATTAAATATTACTGAAGAAAGAAAAAAAAAACTAAAACAGCCAAATGGGGCTATGCATACGAACTTAAAAGGGTTAAATAAAACAGAAATATACACTTTTATTTTTACTTCCTTAACTTGTGGAGGGTGTATCCTGTAGCAAAGCCCTAACTTTTTTCGTGAAAGCCCGTTTCAGTCAATAAGTCTTAAAAACAGGTGTAAAGATATTGACAATAAGCTACGCAAACCCACCAAAACATGGAATCGTTTAAATCAAGTATCATTACATCTTCCTTTCTTAAAGAGAAGTAAGGCAGTACTTATAAGCTTACACACACACACACATATATATATATATATATATATATATATATATATATATATATATATATATAGACATACATACATATATATATATAATCTATATATATCTATATCTCTATATATCTCTATCTATCTATCTATATATATTATATATCTAAATCCCCGCGAAGTACTGCTTTTAAATTTTTATTAAGAAGAAAAGCTTTTTAAATTGAGGGAAAATATCCCAATAACAATTTGTTAAGGATCTGTTTTTTTGTGAAGCTGCCTTCACTCGAGTGATCACTTCGAGCTGACTTGCTGGCTAACCATAAGCGTTACCTGGTAGGTAACCACCCATACAATCAGATTGTGAATCAGACTACGAATGGCGTGAATGTAATTACCCCGATCTACATGCTGTCAAATAAATGAACCACACGCCATGGCGCAATTTTAGGGGCTTCGCCTCCAGCTCTGACGTCCGAGGTTCGATTCCCGTAAGGGAGTGAAGTGAGTGGGTGGGTGGTTACCTACCAGGTAACGCTTATGGTTGGCCAGCAAGTCAGGTAACATCAGCCACGGTACCTTCAGTTGTGAGACGCAGATCATAGAATGGATGAAAATAGTTTACTGTCAAATAATGCAAAGAGTACGCAACACGTCTTTCCCCCTTATTCTTGGCTCATCAGGCGTACACACTCACTGCACTCGCTTATGGGAATCGAACCTCGGACGTCAGCGCTAGAGGGGCTTCGCAGCGGTGAAGTATTGCTTTTAAATTTTAATTAAGAAGAAAAGAAAACCTTTTTAAATTAAGTCTTAAAAAGAGGTGTAAAGATATTGACAATAAGCTACGCAAACCCACTAAGACATGCAATCGTTTAAATCAAGGCGCGAGTCGAAAAACACCATCCCATAATATTAGTTAACAATTAACACATTTCTATATGTATTGTAAGCATACAATACAACTGATAATATGTTGCGCTTATTTATCTGGTGTACCGACATTTTTGCGCGTTTAACGGCTGAAATCTAACGTGGTTTGTGCCCTTCAGAATGAAAACAGTTTGCATTTACCTTTTTAATAAAAGGCGAGCTTTTAAGCCTGAGAAATCACCCCGTAAATGCACACGTTTAATTGCACATGTGTTAATATGTATGCTTACACAGTATTTAAAGACACTCAACAATTACACAGTATTAAAAGACAGTCAACAATTAACGTCATTTACCTTCATTCCCGCATTTGACTTGTGCTGTAAATCTCTTCCTCGTTTTCAGTTCACGTGATTACGTAGGAGGCGTAATACGTGATGACGCGATACGTGACTCCGCCTCCTCCATTAGAGTATATGGACAAAAAACAGGTTCCAGTTATGACCATTACGCGTAGAATTTCGAAATGAAACCTAACTTTTGTAAGTAAGCTGTAAGGAATGAGCCTGCCAAATTTCAGCCTTCTACCTACACGGGAAGTTGGAGAATTAGTGATGAGTGAGTGAGTCAGTCAGTCAGTCAGTCAGTGAGGGCTTTGCCTTTTATTAGTATATATATATATATATATATATATTTAAACATATATATATACATACAGGTAAAATTCCGTTACAACGAACTCCCAGGGACCTAAAAAATATTTTGTTGTAACAAAAACTTTGTTGTAATGAGATTCTGTATTTGTTACTATAGTGCTTTCTTTAACTTGCATCCAGGCATTTGCAATCATTTCAATAGCTTCTTTCGCATTAATTTTAATTTCCTCCTGCCTACAAATTATGCTGATGAGAATTTTTCTCAGCATTTCCTTGTGACGATACACTTTCGGGGTGCGAATGATGTCCAAACCCAATGGCTGAAGCGCTGCCGTGCAATTGGGTGGGAGGAATTCAACGCGAACATTATCAAAATGTGGAAGCATGTTGTGGGCAGCAGAGTTATCAATCAGAAGCCAAATCATCCTTTTTTTTTTCTTCATATTGTGAGGTTTCTGAACTCTTTTAAAATACTTTTCCTATTAAGTAGTTAGCCTTTTTAAATTATAACACCAAACTTACCAAAACTATTAGAAAACAATTTGCATTAAACGACTGTTCAGTAGATTTCGCCATACAGAAGCTTTCACTGATGCATATATTAAAACAAAAAGAGTAACAGAGACAACTTACCAATTGGAAAAAAAGTTTGGATTGTGATAAAAATGTTAATATTTCTGCCTACTCAATTTTTAATGCTTTTACAGTATTAAAGTCCTTGTATTTTAAACATGTGATAAAACACAGTTCAGAGTTCAAAGGCAGCCTAAATGATTGTAGCCGTTTGCTACATTGTATGATGTGTTATGTGACATCTTAAATTATATATAGCCACTGAAAGCTACATGGTAAATGCTGCTTGCTTGTCTTTGATTGTACACAATAGAAAAACAAACCACAGCAAAGGACCAACATGTTTTCAAGAAGAAATGTACCACCTACAGAACCACGGACAGCTGAAATGCATTTACTGAGGTGATACGTTCTGCTCATTAGTAAGTAATGAATTAATAACTTAATAAACTGCAAAGATAAAATAAGCTCTAGCAAAATGTGCCATAATAGAATTATAATTAACAAATGTAGAGCTCTATCAAAAGGTTATGATGCCATTTTTTACATTTTATTTTACTTACTTGCTCAAGGTGTTTTAACCCTTCATCGTCATCAACTTCAGGTGGGGAGGATATACTTGTAGATGGTAAAGCAATACCTGCGGGATAAGAGGTCAGGTCTGAAGAATTCATAGCTGCCACTGATAGTTTTTGTTGAGAGATGGAAAGTGAAACATCTGAAATATAAAATTATTTACTTTATAAATTTAACAGAGAACACAAAAAGTATGATCAATCGAACTGAATAGTACTAAAAAATACTCCCTTGCTGAGCTGCTTTCTGATTGGTTATAGATAAGGCATGGCTTTCTTGGACTTTTAACATTCATTATGGGATACTTGCGGCAATAAAACACAAATGCACAACATATATGACAATAGCATTTTACAGAACATAGTAAGTTTACACCATGCACTGGTATTATGTTTCATATTTATTTTTAAGTATGAAGTTCAAATTTAGGCTCAGTGCAGCTGGCAATTGGAAATGAATAATCTAAAACCATCTTAACACTAGAATTACCAGAGCCTACGAAAAAACTCGTAGATCCGGCCCACCTTAAATCGCTTCTTAAAACCGTTCTCACCTCTCCGCCAGCGTCTTTTGTCATCTAAATGTACTGATAAAGACAAGCTGCAAACAGCCGGCTATTCCATCCCCCCAACGACTTAGAACGTAAACGAGCTTTTCCCAGCTCATGCCTTGATTGATTATCTGGGAGTGAAGTGGAGTTTTAGAGTAGAAATAATAGATTGTTATTTGGAACACACGCATTTCATATGTGTTGCATTTCTACAGCAATCTGTGTAAACGCATTGTTAAAACAGAAACGTTTTATATATTCTAGTAGCAAATGACAAAATGTAGGCATAAACTATATAATGTATGAAGCTTGAAGTCCAAATATCAAAGAAACACTTTCACAAAAGGTACAAAAAAAAAGCCACCGCCAAAAAAAGCCGCCTTAGTGTGTGACATTGACACGCATTAGCTATCACTGCTTCTGTGGCGCAACAGTATCAGTCGCTAATTTGGAATTAGAAGGTCATGAGTTCGATCCTGCACAACTCCTTTTTGAGAAGTGTTCTTATTTTCACTATTTTAGAATAAAAAGATACATTTGATTTCAGTCTGTAACAGCCGGTGTAATTTATGATATTTGTAAAGGTTAGCTTTGTTTTTTTTTAAATTCACTTTTCATTGTCTTAGTCGCGTTCAGGATCATTTCCTACCCCATCTGACACTGCTGTTTTCACATAAAGACTCGCTATAGTTCTGCACTGTATCACGATACATACGACCGCGTGTTTTTTTCCCCCCAATATTGCCAGTCCCCACGTGTTGCTGTATGCTGTTTCTTTTGTACTCCAGGACATGCAGAGGAAAGCATAGTAAAGAGCTAACTTCAGCGCTATATGCAATCATCAGACACTCCCCATCTGATACTGCTGTTTTCACATAAAGACGCGCTAAAGCTCTGCAGTGTACTTGTGGCTGCATTGTCGTACCAATGCTTGCGAACTGAAGTGTCTGCATGCACTTTTCGTGGCATTACACGTGTATTTTTTGAGTATGCCCATGTAGCTCAAACACAGGAACATACGTTGATGTAAAAGTATAAGAAAACAAGTGCACATTTATTCAAGACTATAACCGAAGAAAACAGAAAGCAAGTTACAGTAGGCGGTTGATATGACAGCTTGCGTGGTGGAATACTAAGAACTGCTGATTTCCATTCCGTGCTATATAACTGTTAACATTTGAATCTGATGATTGCATATAGCGCTGTCTTATTCAGTGTGCGCAAGAACATGCAGGTGGCCAGTTGCTGAGTGCTACAACGCACATTTTAAAAAAAGAAAGAGACAAATATATGTGACATTTTGAAGAAATCATTTTATGACGCGAATAGTACCAATCAGAAAACATCGTTGAAGTAATGCAATAAAAACGAACAGCGTCAGATCGGATGTGAAGTTATACTGGCGCTGTTTGAGTCAGATCAGAAGCTGAATAAGCTGAAAAAGCTCCTGTTCTGACTCTAAGTAAAAAAGCATGAATTAATCAACAGAAATAACCGCGATTGACATTTTGAAGTTAACGATTTACAGTGCATACCAATTTATAAATGTAATGTCCGTTTGAGGAAAAAAAAAACACTTTCTTCAAAGCTGAGAATCGAACTCACGTCTCTGTAGCACAATAGGGCAGCTGTGCTCCAAGTCAGCAAACCGTAGCGTTAAACCACGGAAGCTGGTGTATCATCCTTGTAACCATTTATAAATTGGTATGCACTGTAAATCGTTAACTTTAAAATGTCAATCGCGGTTATTTCTGTTGATTAATTCATGCTTTTTTACTTAGAGTCAGAACAGGAGCTTTTTCAGCTTATTCAGCTTCTGATCTGACTCAAACAGCGCCAGTATAACTTCACATCCGATCTGACGCTGTTCGTTTTCAAATAATATTGCATTACTTCGACGATGTTTTCTGATTGGTACTATTCGCGTCATAAAATGATTTCTTCAAAACGTCACATATATTTGTCTCTTTCTTTTTTTAAAATGTGCGTTGTAGCATTCAGCAACTGGACACCTGCATGTTCTTGCGCACACTGAATAAGACAGCGCTATATGCAATCATCAGATTCAAATGTTAACAGTTATATAGCACGGAATGGAAATCTGCAGTTCTTAGCATTCCACCACGCAAGCTGTCATATCAACCGCCTACTGTAACTTGCTTTCTGTTTTCTTCGGTTATAGTCTTGAATAAATGTGCACTTGTTTTGTTATACTTTTACATCAACATATGTTCCTGTGTTTGAGCTACATGGGCATACTCAAAAAATACACGTGTAATGCCACGAAAAGTGCATGCAGACACTTCAGTTCGCAAGCATTGGTACGACAATGCAGCCACAAGTACACTGCAGAGCTTTAGCGCGTCTTTATGTGAAAACAGCAGTATCAGATGGGGAGTGTCTGATGATTGCATATAGCGCTGAAGTTACTGCTCTTTACTATGCTTTCCTCTGCATGTCCTGGAGTACAAAAGAAACAGCATACAGCAACACGTGGGGACTGGCAATATTGGGGGAAAAAACACGCGGTCGTATGTATCGTGATACACTGCAGAACTACAGTATAGCGAGTCTTTATGTGAAAACAGCAGTGTCAGATGGGGTAGGAAAGGATCCTGAACACGTCTGAGACAATGAAAAGTGAATTTAAAAAAAAAATAAAGCTAACCTTTACAAATATCATAAATTACACCGGCTGTTACAGACTGAAATCAAATGTATCTTTTTATTCTAAAATAGTGAAAATAAGAACACTTCTCAAAAAGGAGTTGTGCAGGATCGAACTCATGACCTTCTGATTCCCAGTCAGCGACTGATACTGTTGCGCCACGGAAGCAGTGATAGCTAATGCGTGTCAATGTCACACACTAAGGTGGCTTTTTTTGGCGGTGGCTTTTTTTTTTGTACCTTTTGTGAAAGTGTTTCTTTGATATTTGGACTTCAGGCTTCATACATTATATAGTTTATGCCTACATTTTGTCATTTGCTACTAGAATATATAAAACGTTTCTGTTTTAACAATGCGTTTACACAGATTGCTGTAGAAATGCAACACATATGAAATGCGTGTGTTCCAAATAACAATCTATTATTTCTACTCTAAAACTCCACTTCACTCCCAGATAATCAATCAAGGCATGAGCTGGGAAAAGCTCGTTTACGTTCTAAGTCGTTGGGGGGATGGAATAGCCGGCTGTTTGCAGCTTGTCTTTATCAGTACATTTAGATGACAAAAGATGCTGGCGGAGAGGTGAGAACGGTTTTAAGAAGCGATTTAAGGTGGGCCGGATCTACAAGTTTTTTTCGTAGGCTCTGGTAATTCTAGTGTTAATCCATTTCATGGTCATGTGACTGGTCTGGGTGAAAAGTAGAAAAGAACCCTAGATAGGGCACCAGTGTATTGCAAGGCACATTACAGCTATTTACCAAAACAAAAGTTATTTCAAAGTTAAAAATGTCCCTATGGATTATCATCCATATTTCATGGTTGTACAACAAAGTACATCACTAATTATGGGACAGAAACTTTTGACTGCATGATCTTTTAAAATGTATATATCAATGAAATAAACTAAAATATCTGGAAGTAAAAATTAAATATTTATCCCTTAATTGGCATTTCAGTAACACTTCCAGACACATTGTGTTAAATATTCTTACACAATTCATGCAGGTGAACTTGCCGCAACATTTTTAAAATTAAGAAAGCACGCAAATTCAATGATAGTAAAACAAAAGTAAAATCTAGTTGGGCACAGCATGGATTTATAACTGTTTATTTTAATAGACATGAAAATATTTAATTACGGACCAATGAAAGCACTTGTTTTCATGCAAGTTATTACTTGGATGCAAGAAAATACACTATGGTAATGGATTCTTTATTTGCATGGTCTATACTAATTGCTTTGACACTGTTTAGAAACAAAGTACACAATAATAAGGTAATAAAAACTGTAAATGATTTTCCACCTTCACTAATTATGCTAGCAGAAACAGGGATAGTGTGTGCTGGCTTTAAGCTCTCCGATTTCTGGACAGTCTCAATGACACTTTCTTCTGCCTTCTCTGGCTGGATCTGTAACACTGGTTCCACAACCTGAGATTCTATTATTGAAGGAGAGGAAGACAGGATAGGTGGTGTGGTATCATCTTCTTTTGAAGATTCCACTAAAACAAAACAAAGAAAACAATTTAATGTTATGTGAACATATAAAGTGGGACAGGTAAGCAAATAACTCCTTTGGAGATTACCTTCAACTGGAGCAGTTTCCTTTTGTGATACCTTATCAGGCTCTTTTGTTTCTTCCAGTTCAACATCTTCATGTTCAGAATGGTCACCATCATCTTCAGATGGCCTAAATTCAAGCTCTTGTTCTTCTGGGATTGGCTCCTTGGGGGCCTTCTATGTTATATATATATAAAAAAAAAAAAAAAAAATGTACACCAAAAGTAGTTGAGGTAACCTGAGATATCGTATTTTTTGCACCATAAGACACACCTGACCATTAGACGCACCTAGGTTTAGAGGAGGAAAACAAGAAAAAAAATATTCTGAACCAAATGGTGCACTAATATGTTTAATAAAATATAGCAGAATAATGTTTCAACCATGTAAATTCAACACTGGTATTAAGAAACATTATCACTGTCATTAACAAATAAGGAGAGACTTTAAGGTTCAAGCACTCTTCTAGTTTTATGGAAACCCCAAGAACTCCTCATCGCTAGTGTCAGAATTTATTAAGCTCAGTTGCTCACAATCACTTTGCAGGAGCACGTACCTATCATCACGCAGCATAACCTGTCCAAAGCCACGAGGGGACAAAGCACGTTTGGACCAATGCTCCCTGAAGTTATATCACCAGTCTAGTCCCATCTATATTTGTAATGCCACAAAGCCCTTCATCTCGTGTTTTGTTGTGGGTTTCCAGTTTGAAAAACGAGAATGCGGTGCAAGCACAGCCCTCGATTCAAAAAATTGCTCTGCATACCTGTTTGTCTTGTCTGACAGTAGCTGAAAGGCAGCTTCAGGAAAGAACAGCCTGAAGTAGTCCAGCGGCTGGTAATCTGTCGAGTCCAGAGTCCGACTCAGTGATAATGCGCAAAACATCGTCTGCTGAGTATTTTGTTTTCTGCACTCGCTTCACTCCCTCATGAGATGTAGATGCTATCTTGCCTTTGTTTATATTTGTTTACATTTCGCAACTCACGCACACGCAAGGATTAGATGCCGAGTCAATGAGTCTAACATTCCTCCAAGCACAGAGGGAATGCCTGTAACGTAACAGTGAGTTTTGTCGCCCTCTACCCGTGGATGTCGACTTTTGTCAGGTAATACACATCATGGTCTGTGACGTAATATTCGCTCCATAAGATGCACAGACATTTCCAACCTTCTGTTGGGGAAAAAAAAGTGCGTCTTATGGTGCGAAAAATACGGTAGGTTTAAGGCTGAGATTTTTTTCTAAAATGTATCTAAAGATTACATTACAAATTATTTTGAAAGAAATAGCACAATGTTAGATATTCTCACAATGATGAATAACAACACAACCCTACAGAGGTCAGATGTGTATACAGGTAAACGTCTTACCCTTGCACTCATTGAAATACAAAGAGTAATTCAAATATAGGTATTAAGGCTGCCAGATCAACCTTTACTATTCAAATATACTTTGAATTTATTAGGAAAAGGTCTTATTTGAAGGCTAAGGCCTACGATGGATTGTAAAAGAACGGTCATTTGGTTTACCTCACACTAATTTTCGCATTGTGTTACTCCAGACAAGTTGCTGTATTTTGCAGATCTAATGTTAAATTCTGGTAAGCTTTCATTAGTAACACTAACATCCTTCTGCCTCACAGTATAGTTTGAGACAGTTATGTCTATCCTACTGCTCTGTTTTTTGATTAACAGAGCAGTTGTTTTCTAAACATGTTTCTGGTACACTAAAAGTATCATTCTGCCTCTGATCCTGTCTCAATACACCCTTAAACCTGTGATGCCTTACTATTGTTTAATGCTAAGTTCTCATTAATGCAAATGAAAAACAGTGGTCATTATTGTGTTTTTCCGTTTGTCATTGTAATGATTTAAAATCTCCTCTGAAAAGAGCCTCTTCAGTATCACCATTGCACATTTAGCTACCTCTGACAACATGCGGTGTCTTCTTCTCACATATCTACCAGCTTGACACTTAACACCTAACATAAGAGGTGAAATTAAAAATATTTAGCATACACTTCTTATAGTGTTGCAGCATCTGTAAAGGAGGAAAAAGACCCCATTCAGTTTAACTATGTCTGTTAATCATTAATTGCTGGATCCACACACGTGTGTGGCATTTTTATTCATTATTATTAACTAATTACATCCTACATGTCTTCCAATTTCCTTTACATTTTTTGCCAAAGACCAGAAATGTGCTTAGCTTTTTTTAATCAATTGTGGGCAATTTCGTCTGGATGTCAACATTACAGGCAGGAGTAACGGTGTGCAGTTCTAGTTTCTTTTTGATCAGGTACTTACAGTATGTATGCACAGAGAATCCTGTTTTGGGGAAAGACTGTGTTTTCAAATGTCCTTTCATTTGAAAGCTGCAATAGCCATGCAACTCAGTCATACGCGCTTGTTAAGCACTCGTGCTTGTAGACAAACATTGAGTAAAAATAGATAAATAAATGTTAATGTAGTGAGGAGCTGTGCTAGTGCATGTGGCTCAAAAGGAATTAAGCTTCTTTTCGTGACTGACTGCATTTATGGCTTACTGCTCTGACAAGCAGTAAGCGTTTTGAGGTTAGAAAAGCAGTATATAAATGGAACTAATGAATTATTATTTGCACATCTAGCTATCAGTTCTGGATGGAAGACAACTGTGCACTTTCTTCCCTTTTACAAAGTGCACCTGTGTGGATGACTTTGATGGCTCTTACATTTAAAAAACAGTCACATGGGGTTTGATCATGCTGTGGCTTCTGCCGCTATCGCCATTATATTAATATTAATGTTTAAAAAAGGCTGTTCAAACATACAGTACACATAATACGCAGAACTGTTATCTATGTTCAAATATATTAAAATATTTACTTATTTTCATTTTAAATACTTGAACCTTGCTAATTTGCCAGAGTCCTAATAGTTACTGTATAATATTATTAGAGTATACAGAGTGTAATAAGGAATGCATGTTAAAGCAATACATCTTGGTGAACAAAACCTATATTTATGTTAGGAGCTTGTTCTGTCCACAATGTGCAATTCTGCATATTAATTGGAGTTCTTCTGCTTTAAGAAACCACATGTTGCATGTAAAAGCACAGAATAAAATCTTAAATGACAGTAATGTAAGATGTTAATGTAAACACTACCTGATAGCTCTGTTCAACTAATTTCTAAAGGAATTAAAAGTATCAATTTTACAATACAGTAAGCTCGAGAGTATTAAGATGGTAACACACCCTTATTCATACAAATTTAAATTTAGCATTTGCTTTCTGATTTAACATCACACATTGCTCTAACGATAGCCTACTTTTTATTTCCTGCTTGAATCCCTTACTGACCCTGTTAGCTGTGGCTCCTGACTGAATCTATGAAGAACTTTTAATGTTATATTTCCTTTTAAGGAAAGTGAGAATGTCAGCGCTCTGCATGAAGCTGAGATTTCTCCACCCTGACAAAATCCCCTTCATTCACTTGGTACAGATGTAGCAGGGACAGAAATATAATTTGACCAGGAATCCAAGCTTCGGGGATTGTTTTCTCTCTCTACCATGCTAGGGGACTGCAACTGAGTTTAACGCAAGATTCACTGTATAATACTTCCTTCCTATAATCTACTCATAATTCTTTATTAGTATCAGTGCTAGGTGTATCAATGTTTCAAGCAGTCATTCTCACAGCTGCAGCTCATAAGAGAATGAAAACTCCCCCAGGACAATAAGTTTGTGGTCCATCAATCATAACGGACATCGATTTGAAAACAATCTTGTGGATGTAACGGTATATTTATGTATCAATGCTGCGATTTCATTCTACTCATCAAAGGATGCGTCTCACCAAATTAAGTGTGTGTATGAGAAACTTAAAGGAATACTCCACCCAAAAATGAAATTTTTTTAATATGTTACTTGAGCCATGTACTTTGTTGTTGTGGCAGAGAAAAATTATCTTGTTTTCATGCAGAATGGAGAGAAATAAGTTTATGATATAAAAGACAACATTGACCAGTGTTTTACAATGGCAATTGAAGTAAAAACTATCCATGGAGAAAAGGAAGGAAAAAAAAACTCATTACTCTTGTTGCATACTCCACATGTCCTTTATCCAGTCATTATTGTAAAACCCTATTTTTTTTTTTTTTGCTAAACTATTGTTACTTAGTTACTTTCTGATATTATTAGCATGCACATAAACAAGAAACTTAAAACCCCATAAGTCACTTTTTGAAATGAAGACAGGACTTTTGACCAACGAAAGTGGAGGCAACATGGGTCGTCATTTTAAAAAGTTAATCCCTAGTGGTTTTAGGCTTCCTGTTGATGTGTGTGGACAAAGTAAGCCTGTATAATGATTAAAGATTATCCAAGTTAAATATTAATTTATTTGTGCATGTATATGTGCAAACAGAACTGATTTCATGAGTTTATTAGGCCAAAGATGTAATTCAATATTTACAGCACTTTGTTCTGATGCCTAAATTGCCACTGTCGTCACACACCTTTCCTAAGCAGTCACTATGAGCTTTAGCAATTCTAATTAAACACTGCCAGCCAGTAAACACTGTTTGCCCTTTCTCACTGTTTTACTGTTTTATATATGACAAATCTGTTGATATTATAATACATATTTAATGATTTACATCATTTGTAATGGTTCCAAATTATGTATTTGCATAAACATGCTTATTTCTTGCTTGTAACAGTTTGCATGAAGCATGCGGGTATTTCAAAACATTCACCAGCATAGTAAGTACCATATTTGCAGTAGGGTGGCTTGTATTTTGCATTCAGAGTCCTTAACAGGATCTTGAATTCATCTTTCTCTATAATACAGACAGGTATTTTATACCTGACATCAAAGTAGAATCTGAACGGGAGTGCTTGAAATTTTGAGAAGGCTGATACTAATGTGATGGAAGCTGAGCTGTTTCAACAACCCAGAACCCAGTGAAAGTAAAGTTTCACTCTCAATCTCAATATACAATAAAGTACCATCTCACAATTAAAATCTGGCATTAGAAAATTGCACAGATTTTTAGTTCATTAACGGATATTTTATTTTATTATTTTATTACTTCTAGCATGACATGAATTAATGGTTTGTGTAGTTATCTGATCACTGACAATGTACAAGTATTTTTAGTGGAAGAAAGTGTGTTCTGCAATATGGAAAGTCACTACAACTGTCATCTCTTTGCACCTGCTGCGTGCTCGCTTACATGCTATGCAGCAAAATAATGAATATTTTATGAACCTTGATTTGCAGAGAGACACTTTGGTGGGGTGGCAAGAGAGAAAGTTACAGGCTCCACATGTTCCTGGATGGCTTTTTCATATATAGTAACATGTTTTATCTTCAAATACTCTGCTGCTTAAACTAAACAATTTGCAAACAGCAGATCTAACCCTACCTCTTCCTGATAGGATCCTTGCTCAGTTTTTCTACTGGACACTACTAAGCAACATGGGCAGAGTGGACAAAGTCACACTAAGAAAGAGTAGTGGAGATTTTACATTTTTATTTAATGTTCAAAAACAAGTGGATAATGAAATAAAAGTGCTGAACTACACAATATTAGCTTTTGCACACTGAGTTATTGTAAACTAGGGGGCTCCGCCCCCTGCTCGTTTCGCTCGCCAACCCCTGGTCTTCGGTAACCCGAAATAGATTTGAAAAAGATTATTTATCTCCGTCAGTTGTGGTCTTTTATTTTGAACACGTGCCTGCTTTGCTTCCGCAGTTTCAGACGCGCGTTGTAGGCACCTGCGTTCATTGATCTTATCCAGGTGGGCTCGTGTTTGTATCGTAGAGCCGTATTGTGTTTGAATTTGGTGTAAAGCGTTCAGCGGTTTGTACAATCCCAAGCAGCACATTATTCCTAACTTCACTCCGCAGTAGTGGCACTCACAATATGGCGGTGACGCCTGCACCTTCAGTCCGCAGTAGTGCCACTCACAATATGGCGGCGACGCCTGCGCCTTTCGTACTAACTTTGTGGACCTGTGGGGCCTCCGTAGCCTCTCACGTTTGACTCTGGGGCGCAGCGCAGAATCCTCTGTTTTGTGTGGTTGTGTCATTAGTGGTAGCTATGGGCGCGTTGTTGCTTCATTTCTCTTTCACGTTAGTTGAGCTCTTTCGTTCTTGGGCCGTGACTCCTTCGTTCGCGGTGGATACGACTTCGCTTGCGGTTTATGAGACGCGCGCCTGCGCAATACGTCTCATGGTCCCATCGCCGTGTCCCTGCGTCCATATCCGGTTTATTCTCAGTTAGTAATATGGATATTGAATTTAATCAAAATTTTGATACGATGTCCAGCCTTCTGTGACAGGTGGGACAATATACAAAGTCCATGCAAAAGTCCATGCAAAGTCCGTGCAAAGTCCATGGTAAATAAGCTATGTGCCAAAAGAAAAACCTGCTCCATACTAAATTGTAAACAAAATGAGCCAGAAGCTGCCATGCCAATGTGAAGGAGGCACTAGTAAAGTGCAGAGGCAGTCCACAGTAAGAAGATGCACATGCTTGTGACAGTGCAGGCCCTGCTCCATGCTTCCACTTCTCTTCTGGGAGCCTCAAACTCACCACCGTCATTGATGTAACTGGATTAACTGGCAGATGGGGACAAATCATATTGAGCAAGGGGATGGTGCAAAAGGTGCAAATGCTTTCATTAAAAAATTCTAACTAAACAGTGTTCAACTAAAGTGCACTGCTCAAGAAATCCATAAATACGTAAATCCATAAAAGGGTAAAAAAAAAATCCAAATGTTTAAAACAAGGCTAAAACGCGAATAAAAACCTGCAGCCATCATTGGGGCAAATCAGCCAAGAACAGCTCCTTCCATGTCTCTCCAGCTCACATATGGCTCGCTCAGCTGGAGAGACTTCAGCCGCCGCAGTCCTCTCGCTACCAACCCCCGTCTTGGCTGCCTCTGTTGGCGTCTGCCAGACTGCTCGAGGTCGGTTGTCCTCCCGTCTTCCTTCTTGCACACGCAGTCGTCCCTCGGATCCCTAGGAAGGACACCACCTTGACCTAACCCACTCCTCTACATTAAATCACTGGGTGCAATCCGTCCCTTGAGCGCCGATCACTCACTTTAACACGGGACACCTGACTTCGCTGACCTCTCTTTCAACCAGCTGGCTTGTGCAATCTCTTCCACCGCCCCAATGCTGCACTCTCGCTCTCCAAGCCTCTTTCGTATCTCCTCCCAATCTCCTGTGCCAGCCCATACTTATATGGCTCTGTGGGCACAGCAGCTCAACCACGCACTGCAGGAAGCCGATTAAGCAACTGAGAACGACTGCACCCTCACGTGCAGGTGCGACTGGCTCCAACTACCTCATCAACTCCCCATGGCTGCACGATCGCAGCCACGGAAACTGATATGGCCACATGGATTATTTTAAAAACTGTCCATTTGTTTAAAGCTGCGCACCCACTATATCACAATGCTACAAAACATAAATGAATGACGTATCACCATTTTGTGTCAGTGTGCTGCTCACAGCTTTTAAGATGAACATTGAGCGCTGATATGAACAATATTATGATAAGTTCATCATGTTGCTTGCTGTTTAAATACTTAATGAAATGAAACATTAAAGCAATGAATTTCATTTTTATAAGCTACTAGCAAAATACCAGTGCTTCGCAGTGGCAAAGTACTGCTTTAAAATTTTAAATAATAAACTGAGGGAAAATATACCAATAATTATTTGTTAAGGATCTCTTTGTATACCATGTTGTCAGTTCGCCCCTCCGGTTGTAATATGACCAAGCTGTGCGCTGAGCTTACTCTTGAGCATGCAACGTATAGTTGGCCATGTGAAAAGCAAATCAAGAACGGCAAGACTGCGTCAGCTGCGGAGCTCAGCTCGGAGCGAAATGAAGTGAATGGGAGGGGAGATGATCATGCGACTCCAACACCCGCCTTAACTCTCCATCCCTCCACAAACACACAAACACAGTCTCTCGGATCCCAACTCTCTTTTATATATATATATAGATTTAAAAAGAAAAATATTAGTTTCCATTTAATTTATTTTGTGTGTCCAGCTGATTGAAAAGTGTTGTTTTGCTTGTTACGATTAAATGCTGATTATATGTTCAGTTGCAGTGTTACTTTAGAAAGCTGCTTTTGTTAAAGCATCACTTCACATTACTCTTGCTGGAGGTACAGTGTCACCAAAAGGTGCCCAAGGATCTCCCCTAACTGCTATATAACAGGCCTACATGCCATTTGTCATTTACAAATGTTTACATATCCACAGAAATATGCAAATATGGTTGTAAATCTCTAGACTATTTCTACAAAAACATTTTACGTGCCCTGCCGAGCAACAGCACCAACAAAAAAGTTTTTTTTTTCTTTTGAAAATGTATGCTAACATTTAAGGTGAAAAAATCATAAAATATTACATGCTGTATGCCGAGAAATGTTTTATTTTGTCATTCATTCACTCTGTTTAAGGCTATCTATGTTTTTTGGGGGTAGAACAGTAGGGATGTGCTATCAGGATGCTGAGCTGAAGGGCCATTAATGACAAAGAAAGGATACAGACAATTTCTGGTATAGCCTTGAAGGTTATAGTGCTGAGAAAAATGTGTGTTAAGGGAATTTAGGAGATGAAGTCTGGTTCTGAAGTAATAGATTCCATTAAAACTGTTCACTATATTAAATTTGGTGGGGTTGGAAATACTGAAGTTTAAGTGATATAGTGTATGCTGTACTTTTGAGACAAAGGATATGGATGGGTGCCAATTACTGTTCTTGCGCCTCATGTAATGTAGGAAACTGCTGTGGGCAGGCTGCATCACAGACACACAAGGGCCAGTTTGGGATTGGCAACAAACATAATGCAAATTAATTTAATTTTATTTTTAACACAACATGGAAAAATACAAGAGACACATTGGCAAACAGACTGAAATGCTTTTGACAACTTACATTTATTTGGAATTAAGGAAAAGCTTTCAAAGTAACATTGTGTGAAAGGCAGAATTCAAAAACCCTTTAATTTTGAACATATGTATGTCTTTGTGCAAGTGGAAAACCTGGCAAGGCAAGCAGAGAACATGCAAACTTCACACAGACAACCATGCTTTGGATTCAAATGCGGCATCGCTAACCAGTTTTCTTTCTAATTTCCATAAATGATTTTGAAGTGTGCACGAGACAGAATAAATGCAAATTAGTTTATGAGCTATTACCAGTACAAGAAAAAAAAAATTCTTAAAAAAATAAAAAACTCAAAATATTCTCAAAATAACTAATTGAAATATATTTTAGATGCTTAAACTACTTTACATTAATATTACTATGAAAACTATTAAACCAGCGCATCCTGTCCCCAATAACAGCAAGTGCTTTTCTTAATACTGTACAATCCACATTAGAAGAGGATAAAATAAAATATAGAGTATGAATAATGTAATATCAGATGAAGCATGTTCAAACTGTTTCCCACTGTACTGTAAAGCACTAATGCATCAAATTTTTATGAAGAGGATGGAATTTGTTTGTGTAAATTTTCACAGAATATTTAGCTATGGTGTTGTTCCCATCTACAGTAATGAATTTTATGGTTTGATCTTGTAATGTGCCACTAAAAGACAAAACTAAATACAATATATTATTACCCTTACTTTGACTTTATGTTTATGTATGTCTGAAACACACACATTATATTTACACACTGAGTAGTAACACTTTAAACAGTGTTCAATTTAAATTCTACAATTTAAGGAAAAACTGTTGCTGAGCCTTGACCAGGTTTTAACATACTGTAGGTCTTTCAAAACCTGGGTTTTTCAAGCTGGTGCAGTCTGAAAATTTCTGAAATGGTACAATCTTATGCAGCCTACCGCAGGCAGCACACCACAAAATAACACAGTATCCCTCATTTATTCTGAATAGCTGCATCTGCAGATAATTTTTTTGCACCTCACTTCCATGACTAACATTTCTGTAATATTAAAAAAAATATTAAAGTGGATAGCCTTCCTCTTCTTAAATGCACTCCTTCAAAACTAATTTTGGAACTGAATTTTTTCTATCACACTGCTCTACTGTTAGCTATTGGTTCATCAAGTTATACCAAGAATAGATTTTTAAACACCTCTCGGACACCCTTAAAGTATCATTCTAATCCTCATCCCGCTCCTGTTCATTGTTAAACCTGAGATCCCTGACTAACTACTGTGCTAGAATAGCTAAGCATCTATCATACCAAGCAAGAACTGGTTTTCCTTCTCATTGGTGATGTTGCCTAAAACAATAAGGCACAATGAAAAAAATACATGTATATTAAGGTTATCTGTATAACATTGTCTCTGCAAATGTGAAGAAGAAAAAGTAAAGATCGAGTTCAGTTCTGTACGTTAATGACTGCCTGCAGCTCTCCAAGTATCAAGATGGGTGTAGTACACCACATACTTAACATTTTACTTTCCTGAAAAACACCCGTTTTAAAAAACTTTTCAAAATGTTATTTCACTCAATAATTAAGGTAATTTTTGTTGCAAAAGGTCAGACATTTATCCAGCAAAAAAGAGCAGATTTGACTATAAATGCCAAAGTGATTGTTCAGCAGAGCATTTCCTGATGTGTCCATTTTTGTTTAAGAGAGTGATTTTGTATGAAAGTAATATACAGGTCATTATTTGGTCTAAGAGATTGCTGACTAGAAATCAGCCTGTGCTTGTTGCTGATTTGACAGCATGTTTTGAAATCAAAATGACAAGCACATCTTTCTCCAATAAGGTAACTGAAATCAGCTTTGGAAACAGTCCTCACATAGTATTCAGGAACAAATCAATACCACAGTGGCACAGTGGTAGCGCTGCTGCCTCGCAGTTAGGAGATCCAGGTTCACTTCCCGGGTCCTCCCTGCGTGGAGTTTGCATGTTCTCCCTGTGTCTGCGTGGATTTCCTCCGGGTACTCCAGTTTCCTCCCACAGTCCAAAGACATGCAGGTTAGGTGCATTGGCAATTCTAAAATTGTCCCTAGTGTGTGCTTGGTGTGTGCGTCATGTGGTGCACCGTGCCCAGGGTTTGTTTCCTGCCTTGCACCCTGTGTTGGCTGAGACTGGCTCCAGCAGACCCCCGTGACCCTGCAGTTAGGATATAGTGGGTTGGATAATGGATGGATGGAAATCAATACCATTTTATGCACATGAGATGTCCTCCCAAGATGTTGGCTTTAGTGAAAAAATAGCATATTCTTAGTATATTAATAATGTGCTACAATTTTTAAAAGTATAATAAAATATTTATTCTTTAAGTACATTTTTTTCAAACACACTTTAATTGTAATTTTGTGCACTAAAAAAAAAAAAAAGTATATTTTAAATGGAAATGCATTTTTGTGTACTTAAGCATACATGAACTTATGTTTAATTGTTTGAAAGTACAGTTTGGTGTATTTTGTTTATATATTTTCAAAAAATATATTATAAATGTAAATATCCTTTAGTGTATTTAAGTAGTTCAAGAAAAGGCGATGGAAAAAGAAAAAGAGGATTCAACATCGACAATCTTCTGTTCCAAGATCGCTGTATCCCCCAGAAAAGCAAACTCAGTCAGTGTCAGGAGCCCCTTCAGTGTAATAGGAACCACAGCACAGAGAGAGGTGTGTACATTGCAACAGGTACAGATGTCATAAATGTAGGAAGGACGGTCCTTACGTGTGTGAACTGTTAACATTTGAATTTGATGAATGCATACAGTGCGGACTGCGGTGGGTTGGCACCCTGCCCGGGATTGGTTCTTGCCTTGTGCCCTGTGTTGGCTGGGATTGGCTCCAGCAGACCCCCGTGACCCTGTGTTCGGATTCAGCGGGTTGGAAAATGGATGGATGGATATAGTGCGGAACTGACCTCTCTGCACTATTCTTTCCTCTGCATGTCCTGGAGTACAAAAGAAACACCACCATGCACCAAAATGTGGAGACTAAATGGGCAAGATAGAAAGAAAGAAAAAAAAAACGCGGTCACTGATTACAAGTGCAAGAAGCCATGCGAATGAATAGGAATAATATGAATAATGTTGCATCAGTGCCACAATGTTTTCCGAAATGTACTACACAGGTCATAAAATGAATAGTTCCAAATATCATATATACCTATGTCTCTGTTTTTCTGTCAGTGCGGCTTTGACATCATGGACCATAAGGTGTATACTAATTCAGTGTGAGCAAGAACACTCAATAAAACTGAATAAAAAAAAAATTAAGTGACAATGAGATACCAAGAAGGCATGATTCACCAGCATTTGTGTGTCAGCTTTTATCTCTCCACATCAGAGAATTTCCAGTTCCACTGTCTCAAAACACCACTCACATCTACAGTTATTCCCACTGGGGTGGTGGTGGGGTTGTATCATGATCATGACAGAATAAAAGTGAAGGAAAAAAAAAAAAGCAAACTTTTACAAGTATTATAAATTTACACCAGCTGTTAGACACAAATCAAATGTGTTTTTTATTGTAAAATATTAACAATAAGATCAGTTCACTACTCAAAACGGTACATTTGCGAGGCAACCAGTATCGAATTCATACTGCTGCACCACAGAAGCTGACGGATTATACTTGTACCTTTTGTTAACACTAGAATTACCAGAGCCTACAAGAAAACTCGTAAATCCGGCCCACCTTAAATCCTTTCTCACCTCTCTGTCAGCGTCTTTTGTCCTGTAAATGTGTCGATAAGCAGCAAGCAGCCTGGTATCCCATCCCCCCCGCCCACCACCGCAGTTCAATTCACAAATGAAATGTATGTATTCCAAATGACGATGTACTTTTTTACCCAATAAAGCTCCAGCACTTCACTCGAAGATAAACACTGAGCACTGATAAACTTCTTTGCGAACTGAACTGCGGCGGTGGGCGGGGATACCAGGCTGCTTGTTGCTTATCAACACATTTACAGGACAATAGACGCTGACGGAGAAGTGAAAAAGGATTTAAGGTGGGCCGGATTTACGAGTTTTCTCGTAGGCTCTGGTAATTCTAGTGTTAAAGTGTTTATTTGATATTTGGACTTCAGGCTTCACACATTATACACTTCATGTCTACATTTTGTCATTTATTACTAAAACATGAAAAACGTTTCTGTTTTAACGATGTGTTTACATAGATTGTTGTAGACAGGGAAAATAAATTAAATGCATGTGTTACAAATAACAATATAATATTTCCCTATACAACTCTAGGTACCTCACTCCCAGATAATCGAGGCTTGAGCTGAGAGAACTTTTTGCCCTATCTGCGGCGGTGGGCGGATTGGATAGTAGGCTGCTTGCTCCTTGGGCTTAGACACGTTTACAAGACAAAAGACGCTAACGGAGAGGTACGAAGGGATTTAAGGTGGGCCGAAATTACGAGTTTTTCGAAGACTTTGGTAATTCTAGCGTTACTAGAGCAAACATCACCTGTGGTGTTGAAATGTAAGTATTCACTGGTAAAATAACACAAAGTTTAATTAAAAAAAAAAAAAAAAAGGAAAACTTTTTGGAATATTGGGTTGGTTCATATAGAATTTGCTAAATGGTGGTGGTTTATCATCCTGTTCTCCCTTGTTCCTTTTTTTTTCTTTTTGCATGCTCAGTTACTCTTTATCTGTAACATATGTAGGTTGTAAAATATTAGTTGTTCCCTGAAGGCCAATTTGTAATATTCTGAAATTTCTTTTAATTTTTTTGGTAACCTAAACTTTAAATGTAAATGTCTGCCAGTTTCCTGCTGATCTTTTTTAGATTTCTCGTTGCATTACAACTGATTAAATTTAAAGAAAAACAGAGATGTTGTAAAAGTTTGGAGTGGAACTGTAACTTTCTCTTGCTTTATCTAAATTATCCGGCTTGAACCTAGTGCCACAGTTCTGTCGCAAGACCACCGGTGAACTGACCCTCAAGGCTTCTGTCGAGACAATCTAGGTTGCCAAGGCATACTGCCTGACCGGCTCTGTGCGGTTCAGGGTGAAGTCGGTCGAGATGGTCAGGGAGCAGGCAAGGAATTGTGTGGGCAGCAGGTGGTGACCCCGGGGACTCCAAGCTGGTGCACAGTGCCAGCGAGCTCCAGTTGGGCAGTACTGGGGTCAAACTTTTAAACAGTTGTTGACCCATGATCTCAGCTATGCCATCAGGTTGTTGGAAACCCACCAGAGGGAGCGTGAAGATGGACAGGTGTCGAATAACCCGCTGGTGAGCAATAAGAACGCTCTTGGAGACCTACGTCTGGCTCTTTCCCAAGGTAAAGATGGCCATTCCTTTATCGACAGGAGAGAGAGATGGGTCAGCCAGGCCCCTGGACGAGGGCAAGAGGCTCATCAGCTTCGGCGAACACGCACACCTGATGTTCGAGGCCCTTTACAATTCAGAAGATCGGGAGGCCAAGAGGTGAGAGGCTTTTGGGTGGGGTCTGAGGGGACAGGCACAGCAAGGCAGTGGGATCCCGCTACCGTTTGTTCACCCGTTACCCTTGCCAATTTTGTACCCCAACACAGTTACATCAAGTGGCTCTGGTGCCAGACCACCAAAGCCGGGACCAGGATGCATGCACTCTAGCTCTATGTGCGGCAGAAAGACGAGGAGAAGGCGGAAGCAGCAGCAGCAACAACCTCCTCCTCTCTCCCCAGAACCACCACCACCACCAAGAGCACCACTGCTGCCCCCACTGCTCCTCTCTCCGCAGCAGCCTCTGTCATCGAGATTCCTGACGACGTGCTGCTGTCGGCCAGCATGGAGTTGGAGGCTGTTAAGTGACAGCCACCCAAGGAAAGTGGTGGTGGCTTCTTGACTTTTTCTGTTTAACCTGTTATTTGTTTGAATTTCCAAACACCCTTCCCCAGCCTCTACCTCCTGGTCTGCGATCAGAGGAGGGCCCGCGCCATCCCAGCACTCCCAATTGACGGCTGATCCAGCAAAGCAGCCTACGCAAATGCTGTCTGCAGCCAGGAGATAGGCGAGTCAAAAGGATATGCTCCTTCGAATGCGGGCAAAGGAACAGGCCCCTGTCTGATTCTTTTTGTTTCTTTTTCTCTTGCTCATGCTGTCTTCTGTATGTCTCTCTTTCTTGTCTGTCTCTCTCTCTCTCTCACTCCACACAGCTGCACTTGCCTGACAACTGCAGGACCTGTCTACTTAAAGAACAGCAGGTGTGGGTAAGCCAGGTCCTTTTCACCAGGGGCAAGGACAGAAAGCCTGTGCTGACACCAAAACTTCACCTCTGGTGGTATCCTCCAGGCCACTGCAACCTGCACGTCTAGCCCTCAGCATCACGTGGCACCTTCTTTCAGTGCCTGTTCTTCCTGTGGATGCCCTACCGCAAGTGGGCCTACAAGCTCTCCTGCCCGGCGTTTAACAGGTTGTCAGGAGCCAGACTCTACAGGACTGTCCAGAGGGTCCTGGACACAGATGGATGGTACTTTATGGCCACGGAGTACCTGGAGTGCTAGCACTGCAGGAAGAGGGTGGCGGGCTGGTCGCAGGATGTCCTGGATCAGCTGGACCCCGACCACCAGGACAAGTTTCCAGCTATCCTGACTTACAGGTCAGACAGGGGTTCAAGTCTCCACAGGTAGGTAGGTAGGCACACATGGGCAGTCCTGATGTCTCCGCTCTCTTACACAGGTTATCCTGTGACAAGAAGCTCATCAGGCAGATGTGCGAGCACATGCTGGGCAACGGGGCCAACCGGCTACGCAGATATCTGCTCGAGGAGCACACCGGGGCCTTATGTATAACGCCGTGCGTAGAACTCACACTATAACATGGCGTAAGCACAAAAGCGGGATTGTGCGTACGCACAGAAAAATCCAGATGCAGGAATCTGTGCGCACGCAAACTTTCACGTTCTTCCACTACATAAATCTCGATCAGCGTGAAAAGTAACGCACGTGCACACGCCTTCTGTCCCGCCCCAACTCCTCCCAGAATTACGCCTCTTTGAATATGCAAATCAATATAAATAGCCTTCTGCAAAAAGACAATGGGAAAAGCACAGGGGAAAATATAAGAATTTCAGCAAATACCAAGTGGAGGCAAAGGAAAAACGTACTATTTGTTGGTTTAAACAGTGGTATAATCAATAAAAGAAAGTTGATCGAGTGACAGAGTGTCGGAGAAACTCGAAAGATCAAGTTCACAAAGTCGCACAGTGCCCGAAATAAAAAAGAAATCACATATCAAAGTCGCCGTGAAAAGGCGAGTCGTAGCCCACCGTCTGAGTGTCATATGAAAGCTTATTAAGGTACAGACAAAAAAATAGGCACACAGTGGGGAAAAAAGCATGAAATGTCAACTTTAATGGCAAAATAAACTACGTGATTAAAGTGGAAATTTCGAGATTAAAGTAGAACATCATAAACTTCATCTTAAAATTGTTTATTTTACTAGTTTCTCAAGTAGCACATTAAATGCTTTGTTCTGTGTTTGATCTTCTATGTGCTCTATGTGTGTGAATCACTACGTGCTTCCGTTCTTTCTCTTTCTCCGACAGGACACAGAATCCATTACATTTGTGATATTACAGCTCTCTGAATAATTAAAATAATGTATACGTGATATCTTTTTCATGATGATAGGAATGAAAGCATGTTATTAAACAGGGGAACACGGTGGAGCAGTGATTGTTCATATCTCACACAAGAGGCTTGCTGCGCCATGCGCGACCTTCAATGAAATAATTTATTACAGAAGTAATGTCTCTTTCAAACGTACTAACCTCCAATTCCTGTCCTTACTTTTCTTTCTCCAAAAACCCAATCGCCACACAATCAGCTATGTAATAGACGTGAAGTCATCTGTAAGCTTAGAACGCCGATTCTTCAAAACTTTTAAGGAACATTGAAATATCTTCATAGTACACGTTTAATTATTATATCCGTCTATCTTTCCAGTGTCGTGTCAGCACCAGGAAGAATACAACGCAATGCAGGAACAATTACTGAACTAGCTAGCACTGCGGCACCGTGTCCTCACATGTTTAATTATTAACAATACAGATTACTTAAATGAAGTTAGTTTTATCTGTATAATATAATCAACATATTTTGCTGCATTTCATCTTAAAAATGAATACTGTCATCATATGTAAATACGCGCTTTATAAAGTGGCGCAGGTTGTGCAATATTATAACTGTATCCCAAGTTTACAGTGAGGTGATTGTACTTATAAGTATAAACAGTTCTACAAGGAGCACTTGATGGACTGATTTAGTGCGTTTATAGTTCTTGGGATGAAACTGTTTCTAAACCGCGAAGTCCGTACTGGGAAGTCTCTAAAGCTATTTGCTGTGGCTGAGGCAGCGTCTGCTTCATGCTGTGTACCGATAATTCTCAGCTGCTGCTGTGATTTCCCACTCAGATGCAGTGATATAAATACTCCGAGTGGTACAGTGAGAGTAATATGGAAAAAGATGATCTGCTGTTACAACCCTTAACGGGAGCAGCTGAAAGAAGAAGAAGATGCAGTGAGAGTTACAACGCTAAAGCATCTATGGTATTTGGAATACTATGGCTATTCCTTGGACCATTATATTGCTACAGGTTAATTACAATCAGATGCATTACACTAATAAACAATATGCAGTTAATTTCAGTGTATTTATAAAGCCGCGCCAGGAATGTGGATCTAGGAAAGAAAGGGTGATCACACAGGAACAGTAGCACTGCTTTGACGCTGGGTGCCGCCAGTCTGCAAAACCGGGGGGGGATAAATTGCGTACGCCAAGGTATGAGTTACCGTGGAAATGTGCGTGGCTTTACGCCAAGTTTACAGTGGGTACGGAAAGTATTCAGACCCCCTTCAATTTTTCACTCTTTGTCATATTGCAGCCATTTGCTAAAATCATTTACATTAATTTTTCCCTCATTAATGTACACACAGCACCCCATATTGACAGACAAAAAAAAGAAATTTTGAAATTGTTGCAGATTTATTAAAAAAGAAAAACTGAAATATCACATGGTCCTAAGTATTCAGACCCTTTGTTCAGTATTTAGTAGAATCACCCTTTTGAGGTAATACAGCCATGAGTCTTCTTGGGAAAGATGCAACAAGTTTTTCACACCTGGATATTGGGATCCTCTGCCATTCCTCCTTGCAGATCCTCTCCAGTTCTGTCAGGTTGGATGGTAAACGTTGGTGGACAGCCATTTTTAGGTCTCTCCAGAGATGCTCAATTGGGTTTAAGTCAGGGCTCTGGCTGGGCCATTCAAGAACAGTCACAGAGTTGTTGTGAAGCCACTCTTTCGTTATTTTAGCTGTGTGCTTAGGGTCATTGTCTTGTTGGAAGGTAAACCTTCGGCCCAGTCTGAGGTCCTTAGCACTCTGGAGAAGGTTTTTGTCCAGGATATCCCTGTACTTGGCCGCATTCATCTTTCCCTTGATTGCAACCAGTCATCCTGTCCCTGTAGCTGAAAAACACCCCCACAGCATGATGCTGCCACCGCCATGCTTCACTGTGGGGACTGTACTGGACAAGTGATGAGCAGTGCCTGGTTGTCTCCACACATACTGCTTAGAATTAAGGCCAAAAAGTTCTATCTTGGTCTCATCAGACCAGAGAATCTTATTTCTCACCATCTCAGAGTCCTTCAGGTGTCTTTTAGCAAACTCCATGCGGGCTGTCATGTGTCTTGCACTGAGGAGAGGCTTCCGACAGGCCACTCTGCCATAAAGCCCTGACTGGTGGAGGGCTGCAGTGATGGTTGACTTTCTACAACTTTCTCCCATCTCCTGACTGCATCTCTGGAGCTCAGCCAAAGTGATCTTTGGGTTCTTCTTTACCTCTCTCACCAAGGCTCTTCTCCCCCGATAGCTCAGCTTGGCCGGACGGCCAGCTCTAGGAAGGGTTCTGGTCGTCCCAAACGTCTTCCATTTAAGGATTATGGAGGCCACTGTGCTCTTGGGAACTTTAAGTGCAGCAGAAATTTTTTTGTAACCTTGGCCAGATCTGTGCCTTGCCACAATTCTGTCTCTGAGCTCTTCAGGCAGTTCCTTTGACCTCATGATTCTCATTTGCTCTGACATGCATTGTGAGCTGTAAGGTCTTATACAGACAGGTGTGTGGCTTTCCTAATCAAGTCCAATCAGTATAATCAAAACACAGCTGGACTCAAATGAAGGTGATCTCAAGGATGATCAGAAGAAATGGAAAGCACCGGAGTTAAATATATGAGTGTCACAGCAAAGGGTCTGAATACTTAGGACCATGTGATATTTCAGTTTTTCTTTTTTAATAAATCTGCAACAATTTCAAAATTTCTTTTTTTTGTCTGTCAATATGGGGTGCTGTGTGTACATTAATGAGGGAAAAAATTAATTTAAATGATTTTAGCAAATGGCTGCAATATGACAAAGAGTGAAAAATTGAAGGGGGTCTGAATACTTTCCGTACCCACTGTAGGTTTTATACATCGCGATTTGAGCGTGGAAACGGGAGTACGCAACATTTCTGTGCGTACGCACCGTTTATACATGAGGCCCCAGGTCCTGGATGTCATGGTACACTAAGTACCTGTCGGTGTGTGCCAAGTTCCTGACACTGGGTACTCAACCATCTACAGCTCCCACTCCAAAACCACTGATGACCCCAGTGCCAGGTGCAAAATGGTTGCTGTCCATCTATGCCATGGAGGTGGTTTTGCAGCTAGAAGAGACCAAGGCCCGGATCACCTCCATCTTCGGCACAATCTTGAAGATGGACTTAACCAAGAAGGTGAGCAATACCTCCATCCCCTCCTTTCTTTGAGCGTACCATCATTCTCATTTTTAATCGTTCAGATGACTAAGAAACTCACAGGTGCTGCCGCCAGTATGGCAGCCTGGGTGACCAACGTGTGGAATGCGCACAACCAGATCTTGATCAGCATCCTCACTGCCACGAAGGGCGCTCACCTGCACCCCACAGCTACCAGGCAGAAGCAGCAGTACCGTGATGCCAGTGTGTCCCCGCCTCTGGTCCTGTATGAGTGTTTTGAGTGGGACCAGGGAGACGCACTCCCTCAATCCCCTGAGCGAAAGTCTGCTTGGCATGAAGCTGGTTGAGGATTATACCCAGCCAACCAAGTACACTATTGAGGCAGGCCTCCAGCCCTTGTCTTTCTGTCTGTCTCCTTCCATCCCTCTCACCTTTTCATTTTAAACCAGTTCCCTCTTTTCCACAGATAAGCTCATCAGCATCCGGTACCTGTTTTCACAGACCAGTCAAGTATTGGAGGAAGTGATGGGCAGGGATCCCAACGCTCCGGATGGGATCGAGAGAGACAACAACAGTAACAGCATCGATGAGGGCTTCCAAGAGGAGGACTTCACCCCATTGACTGCCAAACCCAGGTCGATTTGAGGCGTCCTAGTTGCGCCCTGCCACCGGCGTCTCACAGTCCGGGCCAGCCGATCAGAAGACCTCCCCTGGAGACGAGGCCATTCAAAGGGTGTGCCATGAGCAGGTAAGTCTCCCCTGAGGAGTTGTGATATACCCGTGGATTATCTGATGAATACTCCTCTCTCTCTCTCTCTTCCCCCAACAGGATAGCTTTGGACCTGACAGTGGCCTGGGTTACAAGCAAATGGTCAACCTGGCCTGCAGTCTTGTGTAGCTGCGTTACCATGCCTACGTAATGCAGCGCTAAGTGGCAGAGATTGTCACCCTCTGGGAATGACTGCAGGAGGGTGACAGTACCCTGATTCAGTTCCCACCACACTAGCAAGAAAGACTGGTGAAGGGGAGTTCCGACGCAAGCACTTGCACACCAGTGTCACCCCGGGAGTGGAAAGCTTGCAATGGTAGGTGCTTGACCTCTCTGGCGGCCTCTTTCTTTTTGATCAGATGCATCAATGGAAGGACTGACTCTTTCCTCTTTGTGGTATAGCAGGGTCCTTGGCTCTGAAGGAAAGGACAGTTTAAATAAATAATTGCCACATTTGCGGCTTAAAGAAGGAGTGTGGTAGTGTGGCCGGAGCGGTTCCCGGATGCAATGTGGGCTTGGAAGTTTCCACACTGAAGTGGACAGGTGTGGGATCACCCATGTCCTTGATTGATGCCAGGAGTTGCTAGTTGCCGCACCTGTACCACATCCCCATTATAAATAGGAGAAGCACGAGTGCGGAGGTGAGAACAAGGAAAGAAAAGAATGGAGGATAAGGGAGAAGGCAGGAGGGTGAAGGAGCCAGTGCGTGAGTGAGGAAGCGAGAGCAGGCTCGCTGTAATAATGAGAGGCAGCTGGAAAGTGAGCTCTAGCGGGGTGTTTGGCCAGCACCCAGGGGCAGATGGATTGAGTCACTCCTGCTTTTTGCAGAGTAGCAACAGTGATCATGATCAAGGACGGCTTGCCGCATAAGGCAGCAGGAGCTGGAGGCTTGGGAGGTTGAAGTTCCAGTGTGAGTGCGATAACAAGCTAAACTATAAGTCTAACCGGCCACATTATTCAAAAGGCCAGGATATTATTCACACTCGCAACGATTAAGCACATGCATCATAGCTGCCATGCATTCCAAATGTTCTTTTGACACATCCTATGAGCATGTTATCAGAAATTAACGGTACGTGTTTGTGTGTTGCAGTAACAGAAAAACTTTTGAGTTGTCGCATGTATTCAACTTTTGGTATGTGACATTAGTATCGCTGTTTACTATCAACATGTGACGGCAAACTACATTGCAGCTCCAAGAGTATCAATCTGCTTCAATATTTGATGAATGGTTCAATGTGGTGAAATAAATCATCAAACTTAAATGGTAACATGTGAAAGTATTCATCCACTTCTTGCATAGGCAATAAAAGCATAGCATATTCTCCATCATAATGACACAATACACTGCACCATCTTCTGTGTCACTGTTGCAGTCTTTTGTTTTTTGGGCACCATCATAACAGCATTAGAATGTAAAGAATTTTTTATCTTCCTTCCATTCTCAACACAGCAAAAACGGATGTTGTTTTTATAATTGTGATAATTTCTCACACTGCCACCTGGTGGAATTCTCCAGATTTACTTACAGTATGTGCACAAGTATAGTCAGTAAATTGCTTGTGTAGCAGCAGGGTCTGCAAGCACACGTTATGTAGCGTTACGTACATGTCCGAGCTAAGAGTTTTAATGTTTCATATCTTCACAGTACCATATTTACACAAAAATGGCAAAAGTTTACATGAAAAGAGATGGCATATTAACAATGAATGACCTCGTGTATTCTTCCTGTAATACTGCAACCACAGAGAAAATCCAGAGCATACGAGGGTTGTCTGGGTTCCGCGCGGAATCACTCGAAATAAGTAGCCAAGGATTTTTTTTTTTCTATTTTTCTCATGTACTTCGATCCTTTTTAAACTTTTTCCAAGTATTCACTGCCAACTAGGGATGGGAATTGATAAGATTTTCACGATTCCGATTCCATTTTCGATTCTGTTTAACAATTCGATTCTTTATCGATTCTCCTATCAATTCTTACTTTTAAAAAAGGAGAACACACAGGTCGATTAGCTTAGAACTTTGTTTTATATCTTATCTTTGAACAGGATAGAAATTTAGGAGTAGCATGACCTTACAAACCCAACAGTGAGATCTTAAGAGATCCATAGCCTACGGCTCCTCGATGGGGTGCCACGGGGTCCCCAGAAAAAAATTTGTAAATGTAAAATAATAATAAAATAAATATTCTTCTGTAGCAATAACAAAGTATAACATAAATTATTCTGTGGCAATTACACAAGAATGTCCAGTAACATTTACACTCTCCTTTTTAAAAGTATACATGAGCTGAGCACTCAAAAATAAAACTACATCAGCCAGCAACAAATACAATCAACTCAAGTCCAATGGAACTGTGCACTGTGCAATTCTGCAACCATCAACTATTTTGACAGCTACATCCATGTTGGCCACATTATCAACAGTGGTTGCCACAACCTTGTCTTTGATACCATACTCCTCCAAGATCTCATCAATCTTCTCTGCTACAGCAGAGTGCCTGGTACACTGGTGCCTGGTACACTGGTTTGGTTTTGAGGACTTTTTCTTGAGCCTGGCCATTCCTGACATAATGCAGCGTTACTGTGAGGTAATGATCTTGACTAAAACTTGTCCATCCATCTGCAGTGACGGCTGCTTTCAACACATATTTCAGCTCAGAAATCAGATTTACCTTTTCAACCGCATACCAAACAGGGATCAAGTGGTTGGTTAAACTGTCTCTGTTTGGGGCTTTGTACTTAGGGTTCAGAGTCTTTGTCATTTCTCTAAAAGATATATAAATGGAAACGAATGAAACATCTGGTAAGAGGAGAACATGCAACTTTGACATTCCCTGACTTAGCCTACAATTAAACACATTCACTTACCGAAAATTGGGGGCATCTACTGTGGCAAATGGGTGCAAGCCTTTTACCACAAACTGAGTCACTGCTCGGTGACATTAGTCTATCCTGGCCTGTGTCATTTTACTTTTCCCAGCCTCTGTGAAAGGAGAAGCTACCGGTAGACTGCAGCGAGAACTGCCAGCATCTGAGACAGCCAGACTGTCTGTCTCTCTTGTCATGGTCATTTAAATGCAATGCACAGTAACAGCAGGTTTTGCAATAAGGCAAATTGCGCTAACATAATATGCAATGTTAGTTGATTAGTTACCTGCCGTATTAACGGGAGAGGACGTGCAAACGTTACCGCTGCTGCTGGGTTGAGATTCACTAGTCCGGAGCGGATCAAAAACACGACATTCACTTAAGGTTATCGCGTGTTTTGTGAGCAAATGCTTTTGCATATTCATAGTGTTTCCTCCCTTTGATGAAATATCTACTTTGCAAGTATTGCAAGTTGCCCTGTTGTCATCCTTTCTTGTAAAGTATAACCAAACTTTTCAGCATTTGTGCCGCTTAGGCGCCATGTTTCCTGCTGGGTAAATGACGCTACGCAACGTAGTGACATCATTCGAGGCGACTGGAATCGATAGGGGAATCGTTTGCAAAAATGGCAAACAATTTCAAAGAATTAAAACAGTGCGAACCGGTTCTCAACAAGAACCGGTTTTCGATTCCCATCCCTACTGCCAACATCAATGCACTTTTGGGCTTTTCTGACCCACGCCGCAAAACACTCGCGAAAGGCTGTCTTTGGGAGGTTGTCCAGCTGTTCTTTGACAGCTGCAATCAGTTCCTCTCGAGTTTCAAAGTTGTGGCCTCGCAGGGGTTCTGTCACCTTCGGGAAGAGCCAAAAGTCACATGGTGCAAGATCAGGCGCGTAGGGTGGCGGGTTCAAAACGCTGACACCACTGTCTTCAATGAAATGCTTTGTCGCATTAGCCGTGTGGGCTGGCGCATTGTCATGATGCAAAAAGTGCCTTCGCAAGCTCTTGGACTGGCCTCTAGCCATCACAGAAAAAACGTCAGGCAGGCACTGAGTGGTGTACCACTCAGAGGTCACAGTTTTCCTCTCCATCAGCGGAATTGACGCGACAATGCCATCGATGTTGAAAAAGATGGCAAACATAGTGCGTTTCACCGAGCAGATTAAACCATCAGAAAAGTCGTAAAAAATCATCACTCGAAAGTCACGCACGCACAGAGTCGGGAGCTTCGCTGCTAGTGCCGGCTGCTCACTCTCAGTTCGTTTGCTTCTCGTGTTCATTCTGAAGGAAGACAGGGAGCAAAACATCTGAACAAAAACATGCAACCACTTGAATAATCCCTCTACACAGCAGAACAGGTTTCGACAGGCTGACACTCGACAAACGATAAAATTCCGCGCGGAACCCAGACAACCCTCGTATAGTTCCTCACCTTGAGAGATAGAAATGCCCCAGAAGAGTCAAATGTCCCCATTTCCTCCTCTGCATCTTCAAGGCACCATTCTGGAAGACTATTCTTTTCATCTTCCAAGTTGCCACTGCCTGAACGAACACGGCGATAACCTCTCTCGTCTTCACGACACTCAAACACAAAACGACGTCGCTGATCTGGATGCTCTCGCCAGCCAGCTGAACGGGGCCCATCTGCAAAACAAACATACAATCGTTAAGATTAAGCCACAATTTGCAAAACAGAACCAAGAAAAAAAATCAATCCTACCAGGCTCAGGTTTTAGTTTGACTATTGACAGACTTAAAAATTCACAAAAACATCCTCTTTTGAAACTTCAATTCGAAGGGAACATTTTGAGACAATTTAGGAATAAATTTATTTCAGTTTATGTTACTGTATGAGAGAAAAGGTAAGATATTCTCATCAAAAGTCATGTGGCTAATGTATAGGTTTAATTGCTAAATAAAATATAATTGCTAAATAAATATTTAGTTCATGTTTCAAAACCTCCATATTTCCAAGACATTATTGTGGTTCATCTCATATTTGAAGTGACAAATCTGCCTAATGATACAAAAAAGTGCTAAAGAAAGTGCACAATAATTGAGACTTGCAATTAGTAGTACTTTTAACACTAGAATCCCTCAAGCCTATGAACAAACTCGTAATCCCTGACCAACTTAAATTGCTTCACACCTCTCCATTAGCGTCTCTGTTTTGTAAATGTGTAGATCAGCACAAGAAGCAAGCAGTTTGCTATCCCATCCACCCACCACTGCAGGAAGGGCAAAAAGTTCTCCAAGCCCAAGTCTTGTTTATCTCTGTGTGAGGTGCCTGGAGTTGTACAGGGTAAATAATATATCGCTATTTGGAACACATGCATTTCATGTGTGTTCCATGTCAACAAGGATCAATGTAAATGTAGGATGACAGGAAATGCGAGAAATGCAAGAATCGTTGAACACCTAGCTAAAACAAAAACATTTTGACATGAAGTGTATAATGTGTGAAGACTAAAGTCCAAATATCAAATAAACTTTCATAAAAGGTACACGTATAACAAGCGCGCTTTAATTCAATAATATAACCGAACAAAAAGAAATTGGGTGAGGCTATGATGCTGACACGACCGCTTAGGTGGTTCAGCGGTAAGAACTGCTGACTCATAATCACGAAGTTGGGGGACTGATACCAGGTGCTTCCCAAAAATTACCGTTTTGAGTAGTGGGCTGTTCTTATTGTTACTATTATAAAATAAAAACATACATTTGATTGAGTCTGTAACAGCCTGTGTAAATTTATGGTATTTGTAAAGGTTTTTTTTTTTTGTTTTTTTTTTAAATTCAGTTTTATTCTCTCAGTATGGTTCACGCTCCCCCTGATCTGACACTGCTGTTTTCAAATAAAGATGTGTTATAACCTGAGGTGAACTCAGATGAGTGTTCTACATCTGAGAAAGAGAACAGAAGCCCTCCCTGCAAGAAACGTCCACTCACACATAAGAACAACGCAGCTGCATCAGGCACAAAGGCGAAAGATGGTACCGTTTGGATGCATCAAGAGGTTGGGCATCATCCTGCCAGTCAGTCTATCCCACACATGTCCTTCAATGATACAGCAGGGCTTAGAGAGCTCGCCAAGGTATTGTGCAAAGTTGTGTTTGTTATTATCTTTTGTGATGGTCTTTATATGAAAAACATGTATATGTTATTTACCTCTATTTATTTACTTATCTTCTTACAGTGTTGCTGTGATGAGATATTTTGCAGACGAGTTGATAAATAATTTATATGTCTTTATTTGTAACTTAGGCAAAGCAATGTTTTATTAGTGTTACATTAGTGAGAATCATTCATGTTTATAGCCCACAACCCCCAATCCCCCCAGACTAAGTCAGGAAAGTGAATTTTACGATAGGGTTGGGGGGGGGGGGGGGAGTGCCTCAAACAAGTTTGATCATTGTTTCTGTGAAGTCTCTCAACCCCCATAGGAAAGTCCGGCTGCCTAACTGGCAAGCTTTACCTTAACATATGGTTTTGGGGGATGGCAGGTGTTAAGATGTTCTTTGCCCCATTGGTCTGAAGCATGGCTGTTTGGAATTGGCTTGTATTAAAAGCCTTTAAGTACCATGACGGCCTATTGGCTGTAGGGGTTGGACAGAAAACCCATAAATTTGCTTGCTTTATCTCACCCTGTCTCTCTCTTACCAAACTGCTGAATGATCATCTCACACCATGAAGAACACAGCTCAGCAGCCATATTGAGACAGGCAATGCGGCCTGTTCTGAAGAAAGCTGACCACAAATGATGCCTTAATTATAGACATTTTAAGTAACTAACAAGTCTGTGTGCCGCCTGAAACTACACATCACCATTTAATCACGTTGTATGGATGCCAATATTCAAATGTACTTTGTATATTATTATTATTTATGAATATTATCAATAATACATTGTTTAAATTGTAACTTAACTCCTGCTTATCTTTTACTACACCTAATTGCCTGAGGTTATAGATGTAGGAGGGAAGGTGGGGAGAAGTTATATACTGGTACATTTGGGAGATTTGAGGCATTCTGACAAAGGCTACATATTAATAATACAAAAGGGGAAAGTAGAGTAAAATAATACTCTACCAAGACAAAACAAGTGTAATGTCAGAAGTAGACTGCAGAGCGATCAAACTCAGGAAACTTATGAAACTGTTTCTGGACAAAGGAAGAACCTTAACAACAGTTGCTTAGAGTGCGACAGGAGCTTCCACCTGCAGCTATTTACTTTCATTCAAGTAGCACTGCACATGTACATCGTCAGCATGCCCATGTCGATCAAACGCAGGAAGCTCTAATCTCCAGGTGGCCCGGGATTACGAGTTTTTTTGTAGGCTTCAGGGATTCTAGTGTTAATAAAAGCCATACTTCATTGCTGAAACTAAATAAGAGAAATCAAACTTTGTGTTGTTAGTTTAGTTTTTGGAGTCAAAGCAACATTTGTTTGCATTAACAACTAAAATATGACACACGTTTGAATGGTATGGGTGTGCAAATGGTGTTCAGTTATTGGACTTGTGATGGCCATAGATTGTCCATAACGAACACCATGTTCAAGCATAAGGGTGTCCATAAGTGCACTTGGCGCCAGGATGCCCAAGGTCGCAGCTTGATGATCGACTTTGTAATCGTGTCATCAGATCTGCGACCTTATGTCTTGGACACTCGGGTGAAGAGAGGGGCTGAGCAGTCAAATGATCACCACCAGGTGGTAAGTTGGATCAGATGGCGGGAGAGGTTGCCGGACAGACCAGGCAGGCCCAAACGAATAAGGAGGGTCTGCTGGGAATGTCTGGCGGAGGAACCGGTCAGAAAGATCTTTAACCGCCACCTCCAGCAGAACTTCAACCTCATTCTGAGGGAGGCGAAGGACATTGAGTCTGAATGGGCCATGTTCCGAGCCTCCATGGTCGAAGCAGCAGAACGGAGCTGTGGCCGCAAGGTTGTCAGTGCCTCTTGTGGCGGCAATCCATGAACCCGGTGGTGGACACTTAAGGTTCAAGAGGCCGTCAAGCAGAAGAAAGAGTCCTATCGGGTCTGGTTGACCAGTGGGACTCCAGAGGCAGCTGAGGGGTACTGGCGGGCCAAGCATGTGGTGGCATCAGCTGTTGGGGAAGCCATGGAAAATGACTTTCGGTCGGCATCGAGAAGGTTCTGAAAAACCGTCAGGCGCCTCAGGAGGGGAAAGTGGTGCTCCACCAACACTGTGTACAGTGGAGATGGGGCCCTGCGGACTTCAACTGCAGATGTTATTGACTGATGGAAGGAATACTTCGAGGATCTTCTCAATCCCACCAGCATGTCTTCCTTAGAGGAAGCACAGCTGGAGGACTCCGGGGGACTCGCCAGAGGTAGTTAAAAAGCTCCGAGGTGGCAGGGCCCCTGGGGTAGACGAGGTTCACCCTGGGTTCCTCAAGGCTCTGGATGTTGTGGGGCTGTCCTGGTTGACACGTCTCTGCAACATCTCATGGACATCGGGGGCAGTACCTCTGGATTGGCCAACTGGGGTGGTGGTCCCCCTTTTTAAGAAGGGTGACCGGAGGATGTGCTCCAACTATAGGGGGATCACACTCCTCAGCCTCCCCGGTAAGGTCTATTCAGGGGTGCTGGAGAAGAGAGTTCGGTCGATGGTCGAATCTCGGATTCAAGATGCGGATTCCGTCCCGGCCGTGGAACACTGGACCAGCTCTACACCCTGGCCAGGATCCTGGAGGGGGCATGGGAGTTTTCCCAACCAGTCCACATGTGTTTTGTAGATTTGGAGAAGGCATTCGACCGTGTCCTGTGAAGCATCCTGTGGGGTGTGCTCCAAGAGTACAGGGTACAAGGCTCATTGTTACGAGCCATTCAGTCCCTGTACAGGAGGAGCAGGAGCTTGGTCCGCATTGCCGGTAATAAGTCGGACTCGTTTCCTGTTGATGTTGGACTCTGCCAGGGCTGCCCTTTGTCACCGATTCTGTTCATAAGTTATATGGACAGAATTTTTAGGTGCAGCCAAGGAGTGGATGGGGTCTTGTTCGGTGACCTCAGAATCTCGTCTCTGCTATTTGAGGATGATGTGGTTCTGTTGGCTTCATCAGACAGTGATCTCCAGCTCTCACTGGAGCGGTTCGCAGCCGAGTGTGAAGCAGCAGGGATGAAAGTCAGCACCTCTAAATCCGAGGCCATGGTTCTCAGCCGGAAAAGGGTGGAATGCTCTCTCCGGTTTGGGATCACATTACTGCCTCAAGTGGAGGAATTCAAGTATCTCAGGGTCTTGTTCACAAGTGAGGGAAAAATGGAGCGGGAGGTTGACAGACGGATTGGTGAGGCATCCGCAGTAATGCGGGCTCTGCAACGGTCCATCGTGGTGAAGAGAGAGCTGAGCCAAAAGGCGAGGCTGTCGATTTACCAATCGATCTATGTTCCTATCCTTATCTATGGCCACAAGCTTTGGGTAGTGACCGAAAGAGCAAGATCGCGGATACAAGCGACCAAAATTAGTTTTCTCCACAGGCTGGCTGGACTTTCCCAGATAACTGAACTCCTCACCCTATCTCTAAGGGAGAGACTCGGAGTAGACTCGCTGCTCTGCCGCATTGAGAGGAGTCAGTTGAGGTGGTTCGGGCATCTGGTTAGGATGCTCCCTGGACGCCTCCCTGGTGGGGTGTTCTGGGCATGCCCCACTGGGAGAAGGCCACGGGGCAGACCAAGGACACGCTGAAGGGATTATATCTCCCGGCTGGCCTTGGAACGCCTCTGGTCCTCCCAGAGGAGCTGGAGGAGGTGGCCGGGGAGAGGGAGGTCTGGGCTTCCCTGCTTAGGCTGCTGCCCCCTCGACCCGACCTTGGATAAGCGGTGGATAATGGATGGATGGGTGTGCAATAAATATCATTGATACAAACATAAATCTAAGAACAGCATGATTTTAAAAGTGTGTTTTTACAAAAACTGCATTAAAGACTTAATGCAAATGAATATACCCTGAATATTCTTGGTACTCATTAATTCATGTGTAATGTTATAATTTTTGAAAATTTTCTGCACTACCTAAGCCTGTAAAATCTCCCTAATTTATTGTTACATTATATAAAAACTACTGATTTAGTAAGCTATATACTTTTATTAGCAATTAGTACACATAAAGGCATTCAGGAATCAAATGGACCTGCTTTCAAATCACAATCAGAAAATAACTGGTTTTGTAAAAAAAAAAAACAAAAAAAAACAAACAAAAAAAAAAACACACAAGCTTTGTTCAGTGTATAAATTTGTATTGCTCACATTCTCAACAAACATTTCCTTACTCGAATTTCCTGCGAAAAAGATATAGTATACATGTATAATGGCAAGATACATGATTATGTATAAGCTATTAAGTATTACTTCCAGAATATTTATTTGCATACTATTATTTTTATTTACCCTTTATCACTTTTTCACATAACATAAAGCTCAGTTTCTTCATGTGACTGTAGCATGTGCCGCACAAAAACAATAAAAATGAAGTTAAAAATACCTCTGAATATCCATATATTGAAATGCACATCCCCCATAAGTGCTTTTAGAAAGATTTTCGTTTATTATGCACTTATTAATTTTTTGCCTATTTACATTGTAGACTTATTACTGTAGGAAAGTTCTGTTTCATTGATTTTCAAATGGTGAACTTAAAGGAATGGGAGTCTATATCTTAAGTTTTTAATCTACATCATATAGTATTGTCTACAGACACATGACCCCAGTTTAATATCTAGACCAAGGCAGTTTGTAAGGGACCGGTAATTCTTTATTTTTGTGACTCCTCGTACATGGTTTACTGTCACAGAGTAAACCATTCAAAAGAGTATTCAAAGAGACAAATTGGCAGCTTAAAAATTGTATTTGTGTTTGCATGCATGTGATTATCTTTTCTGACTGATACCTAAACACTATACAATTCTCTTAATTATTTCCTTGATGGAGTTTAATAATACAAATATAATTTCTTTCTGTATATTTATGTACTAATCCATCTATTTGTTGTGTAAATGTTTTGAATACAAACAAATCTGAAAAATTCTAAGCTGGGTAATTTAATCACCATAATCAGGCAAACATAAAATGTACAGCTGAATATTTTAACTATCAAATTAATAAAAGTGTTACAGTATTATGGAGTGACAAATGTTACAGTGGTTAGTAATCCTTGATCACAGGTTCTCAAACTGGTTACTGTTATTGTGGATTTTACACTCTTTGCTCATATCTCCAAAAGTCCTCCCCCCACCCTATTCCCACCCATCCCCAAGATTGTCCACTTTGCTCCACAAATCCAAAATAAAAATAGTTTTGGTCAATAGGCAAATCTAATTTTGCACTTTGGGTGCATGAACAGCACAGCTGTTCACAACTGACTATTACCTTAATCCCAATACTGCTGGGATAGACTCCAGTAATGCAGAGCTAGAATAAATATTTAAAATTCAGAACTTCAATAAATACATAGTGTGGTAAAGCGTGCACAGGTTCCATGGCGGGGCAGTTTTTTTAAAATAAAAACAGTGTAGATCAAGCTAAAAGGATGTGCGCTGCTGCAAAGCCATGCGGCCCGGAGTATTTGAAGTGGAAATTGGCTGATCAAGTATTCAAGTGGAAAAGTAGTCCATTCAGCTGGTTTCTTCATTAACACTAGAATTACCAGAGCCTACGAAAAAACTTGTAGACCCAACCCGCACCTCTCCATCAGCGTCTTTTGTCCTGTAAATGTGTCGATAAGCACAAGCAGCCTACTATCACATCCCCCCACCGCCGCACAGTTTTCTCAGCTCAAGTCTGTTTACCTGTGTGTCAGTTGCTTAGAGTTGTATAGAGTGAGAAGTCAATAAAAAGCCAATAAAAGGGGTCATTTTGCTTGAGTTTTCACTATGTTACTTACATAAAAGCCAGATTGAATGTTATTTACCTTAATTTATTTACTTACTTCCTATAGTGTAAAGTCACAATTAGACTGCAGAGCTTCCTGTATTTGATCAACACGGGCATGCTCAAAAATACATGTAATGCTACAAAAAGTGCCTGCTGACACTTTAGTACACAAGCAATGGTATGAGAATGCAGTTAAACTTTTTTTTGGGCACATACACCGTCCAGATCTAAACACTAGCGTGGATAGTCGCTTGCGTACTGAAGAGTCTATAGCTGCAGGTGGAAGCTGCCGTCGCTGTACTTTGTATATAAGAGCCATTATTTATTTACTTACTTCCTACAGTGTAAAGTCACAAGTAGACTGCAGAGCATCCCGTGTACATATTAAAAGTACAGCGACGGCAAAAGTGCGACGTGCATTCTTGCTCCGATGTAGAACCGTCGTCATCATCTGAGTTCACCTCTGTTATAGTGTGTCTTTATGTGAAAACAGCAGTGTCAGATTGGGGGTGGGGGGAATCATGAACGCGACTGAGAGAATAAAACTGAAAAAAAATAAAATAAATAAAGCTAACCTTTACAAGTATCATATATTTACACTGGCTGTTACAGACTGAAATCAAATGTATGTTTTTATTCTAAAACAGTAAGAATAAGAGCAGCTCACTTCTTAAAACGGACTCATCTGGGATCGAACCCGTGAAGTTTTGATTACCAGTCAACAGTTGATACCGTTGCACCACCAAAGCGGTTGTAGCAAATGCATGTCAATGTCGCACCCTAACGTGGGTTCTTTTTCTGTAGTTATATTCTTGAATAGAAGCACACTTGTTCTGTTATATTTGTACCTTTTGTGAAAGTGTTTATTTGATATTTGGACTTTAGGCTTCACACATTAAACACTTCATGTCTACATTTTGTCAATTATTACTAAAACATGAAAAACGTTTGTTTTAACAATGTGTTTACTGTACATAGATTGTTGTAGACACGGAACACACATGAAATGCATGTGTTCCAAATAACAATATAGTATTTATAAAAGTTCTCATGTTGCTTGACTTCTCACTCCATACAACTCTAAGCAACTGACACGCAGGTAAACAGACTTGAGCTGAGAAAACTGTGTGGCGGTGGGGGATGTGATAGTAGGCTACTTGCTGCTTATTGACACATTTACAGGACAAAAGACGTTGATGGAGAGGTGCGAAGCGATTTAAGGTGGGACGGATCTACGAGTTTTTTCGTAGGCTTTGATAATTCTAGTGTTAACACACCGTATGTCATTAATGAAACCACCTGCATCCATAAGTAAAAAAAGGGGCAGAGGAAAGTGATAGGGGAGAAAGGGGAGAAAAATCAAGATAATAGGTCTATGGAACACAGAACAGAGATTTTGAGTATGAGACAGTGCAGAGAACAGGAGGCATAGTGGTTGGAAATTTGCCCAGCCAAAAGCAAGAGGACAGCTTTCCAGGAGTGGTTTGCTCCTGCTGCATGTTTGGGGAGCAGGGAAAGCTGAAGGAATTCAAGAGTCACCCTATGGATGCCTAAGGAAGGTGCTGGAATAACAAAGGCAGGTTTGGTCATCCAAGTGGGAGACTTAGATAGTTGGGACGCAAGCCGTGTTAAAGGATGTCTGTGCATGTCGGTGTCGCGACTCTTGCCGAGTATAACTGATGGGTGCAAGGGAGTGGAGAAATGAAAAGAGAAACCGAGTCTGAAGTGAAAGAGAAGCATCCGATTTTGTCCTTCTGATATTAACCCTTGTGGAGTCTACTTGAATTTATTGAGCACTGATTTTAACTCCTACTTGGCACTTGTTTTATTGAAATGCTGTATTTACTGGACTATTCATTTCAGGAACTGTGATATTGTTTGATTTGTGTAAATAAAACTACAGAATGCACTTTGCACCTACCTTATTGTTGTGTGTCCTAATTACACTAGCTTATTCCAGTCATGACTATCAATGATGCCGGTTTAAGTAGATGCCAAGGCTGTGGGCAACCTGGGGATCACACATACATTTTCAATATTATAGGAATAAACTGGCACCGCGAGACAGTGGTTAACATGGTTCCATAACTTCAAGATTTGAAGTTCAAATCCCAGCTTGCATAGCAAAAATGTAATTTTCATTCTAAATTGGTTCCTTGTGTCTAGGTTCGTGAAAAACGCAAGTCTCAGTTTCTACTATGAACAAGAGACTATGTGCTACTCGTTTAACAGGGCGAATGGCAGTAAGAACACCATTCCTTAAATGACAAAGTATGGCTTTGAAGTACTGGCTGTGGAATACTGCAGACTGGAAAAAACCTCCTCTTCATAGTAGAAACTGAGACTTGCATTTGTCAACCACTGTTAAGCTGTAGTCACCTATCAAGCAAGCTGGTAACAATCAGAAACTTGTCTTCTGTTTTGGTTTGTGACTTTGGATCTGCCATATTTCTTCCTATTAGAGTTTGTTCCAGTTTCAATTGCCTTTGGTTTGTGTAGGACACCATACTCACTGACACTTTGATTATTTTTGCAATTTCTCTAAATGAAAAAGCCTACACTTCTAAGGGAAATAATGCTCTGTATCATTTCATTTGTTAATTGCCATTTTCTTGCCATTATCACTGGAATAGAAGCCCCATCTGCTTATACAGTGTTCCCCCTAGCATCTTTTAGCCGGGCGCTGCGCCTGGCTAATTTAATTGAGCGCCTGGGTGTCATCTCGCATGACATTGTGAGATGACAGCCGCAGATCTAATGATCTGCAGAGATGGCAAGGGACGAGCGGGCGGTTGGGCAAATATTTTAGAAGTAGGTTAGCAAGTTGCGAGGGGAGAGGAGTGGGACGGGATGTTGCCGATCACTCGGTGCTAAAGCTAATAGCGAGGACGAGGTGGAGCGGAGTTCACAAGCAAAGAGTATGGGGAGGCGGGCTTTCGAGAGGGGGTGTACATGGTAATAGTAGGGGCGGAGCGGCACTTCACAAGCAAAGAGGATGTGGAGGTAAATGGGCGAGAGGAAGACTGATAAAATAAAAAAAAGACTTGTGGAACCAGCCTGTCCGATATCAGAAAAAGGGCGTCAGGAAGTGACATTTCTGTTCTCAGTGTCAGTGCAGTCTGTGTAGTGCTGCTAAACTTATGTTGAGAACAAAGTTGACATTTCCACTTTATTCTCGCCGTTTATTTCGAGATTAAAGTCGACATGTTGACTTAATTCTCGTAGTTTGTCATTAAAGTAGAACATCGTAAACTAAACTTCAATCCTAAAATGAATTTTTAATTTACTAGATTTTCTCAAACCTCGTCATAAATTATGTACTGCATGAAATGCTTTGTGTTATCGTGTGGTGATTGGTTATGTGGAGAAAGAAAAAGGAAGGATAGGAATTGGGGTTTTGCTACATCAGACAGAGACAGCACGGCCGCAATAAAGAAAGACCGCTCAGAACAACATCCACTGAATTCTGTGTTCGTGCCTCTGACCACCAGATTGCGAAATCAACATTTACACAAGTTTTAAGTTAAACCTGTGCGATACCCATTCATACATCCAGTTTTTTTGAGCCTCGTCACACCTGCCATAAAGTTCTCTACACTGAACATACACCTGGGGACCCCTTACTGCGAGGGAACAGCACTACCGCCACACTACCGTGCATGTTTAATACATGCTTTAATGCACTTCATCATGAAAAAGATATCAAGTATTTATCTTAGCATTGTAAATGTTTAGAGAGCAGGAATATCATGAAGTGAATGTATTCTGTGCGGCGATCCCTCCCGGTCCCTCCTCAGTGCAAGAGGAAGTCCGTTTAATAAGCGCATAGTGATTAACGACTCAGTCGGGGAACACTTAACACAAAGCATTTAATGCACTACACTACCTTATGACGGGGTTTAAGAAAATCTAGTAAATTAAACATTGATTTTAAGATGAAGTTCAGTTTACGACATTCTACTTTAATGACAAAATAAACTGAGAATAAAGTGGAAATGTCGACTTTAATCTCAACATAAACGGCAAGAATAAAGTGGAAATGTCGAGATGTTGACTTTATTCTCACATATAGTTTTTTTTTTCCTTCACCGTGGCCCTAATACGCTTCCGTTGTTTTGTTAAAGGCACCCATCTGCCATTCCTTTTTTGTTCATATCTTGCCCTGCCATAGTGCAAGTGTGCATTGAATATCCAACAGACTCTCACTTTCCCACGCAAAAGTCTTATTCATAGGTACTTTTAATTTTTTCCAAACGTGTTACCAACACAAGCAAAAAAAGTGTTCAGAAAACAACATTGCTCAGTTATTTCAGAAAAGAGATGCCACAAACTAATGAAGGTGTGGCGTCAACTCGTCATGTGGCAATTTCAGACATTCCATCAGGGGAAATCTCTTCAGCACACACTTTGCCAATTAATAAATCTAAGCACCGCTTATCCGGCATAAACAAACAATGGTTTAAAGATTTTGATAGGCTAATGGTCAAAGAAAATGGTATGTGGTGCTCATTGTGAATGAAATATTCAAACAAACATCCCCCAAGGAGGGAGTTACCTTGGGTAAACATGCCATGCACAAGAATTCAAAAAGAAAGCTTGCTGCACCATGAAAAAAGTAAAACGCACATTGAGTCTTCTGCTGACCTTTTAACAAAGCATGTACTACAGCAAACTGGAATTGGTCAAATTGGAAGATCTGTGTCTGTGTTACAGAGAGATGCCTTTGTGGGAGCTTTAAGATCCATGTATTGGTTGGCAAAAAAATGAGTTGCCACATACAACGTTGTTTGAAAAGCTGTCAGAACACTGCAAAGAAATTGGTTGTTCATTTTCTAGGAAGAAAAGAAGAATAAATATTTAACTGAAGACACCTTCTGCATATGCAAAGTTGGCTTGGAAGAATATTTTTTTAATTTTTTCATTGTTTTCACTTTTCTTCCCAACAGCGACAATACTTGTGCCTCTTGGTTTATGTCATAACAATTTTTATTTAAAATTTTTGTTAGGATTGCAGGATCCTGAATTGGATACTTCTTAAATTTAATAAAAAATATTCTGGCACAAGTGTCAAACCTTAAAAAAGGAAGTCATATTGTGCATTGGAAAATAATTAATAATAATTAACTAATAAAAATAGTGTACATTTAATTTTCCCCACCACCAAATTTCCCCGTTCCGCCCGGTTACTTTTTCATTCCACCCGGCTGGAAAAAATTTCTGGGGAGAACACTGTTATATAATCCGCTACCGTGGCTGTTTGTCTGTCCAGGATTTTAAATCACCTGTAGCTTGCAAACTGTTTGAACGATTGACCTGAAATCTGGTGCACATATACTACCTGATGTCTTCTATCTGCTTTCAGGGTGATGATTGAACCCCAAGGTTGTTCCTCTTTTTATTTTTTATTTAATTGTAGAATCAACTCCCAGCAGCGATCAGCAGGGCTGCCGTGCGGCGCATGCGTACGGACACCATTATCATTCCCTCCCACCTTCGCTGTCACTTACTCTACCTCTTCATATCTTAAATCATTCTTGAGGCAGATTGAACACTTAAGTGCCAGTTTAAATGAAAAATTAAGGAAAACATACTAAGTAATTGCAACACAAACACTGACTTAATCAGTTTTAACATGAAAAGAAGAGAGAAAGCGGGCTGCTAGGGTGGAAAAAAGAAGAGTTGCTCAGGAAGCAACAAGCACATCAACCTCTGAGCAAACGAATGCTAAATGTACAGAGAAAGAGTATGAAAACTAGGAATGCTAGGAATATTCTGAAGTGTGCTGCTACTGGTTTGTAATATTTTGATATTTCCTTTTTTCAGTTTATGCTAATCTAAACTTTAAATTTAAACCAGTGGCAGTTTACTGTTTACCTTTTCACCATTTTAGGTCATTTATTGCATTTCAACTGATGAAACTTAAAGAAAAACCAAATATTTTAAAATACTAGGTGTTCTAAAACTTTTGAACAGTAGTGTATGCTCACAACATGCAAAATGCATGTATTTTTTGCTAAAAGTACTGTTAAATACATACCTCTGGAAAATGAAAGCAGTGTACAAACAGGAAGACCCTTACCATGAGATCGCAATTTTGAACAGAAGACCCACCTCTCCTCCTCATTTACTGCTCAAAAGTCCTGTCTTCAGTTCAAGATCATGATCCAGTAAGAAGGGGTTTCCTGTTTGTGTAATATTTTCATTTTCATGAGTTAACAATTTTGTATTTAATACATGTGTTTTGCATTAGTGAGCATACAGCTGAATGATGTGGATTATGTAACATGAGTAATGTGAGATTTTTTTCATAGTTTTTCAGACTTTTTTGATAGTGTTTGCTGCTGGTCAGCATTGGTCGCTACTCTGTCTCATTCCACAGACTTAGTTATGTCCATTCTATACGAAGACACAAGACAAAAATTTTTTTTTGCCCATCACTACAAACTCCTTGGGATAAGATGTCCTTATTGGGTAGAGTATTTTTTTTGCAGGTGATTATATAGTATAGTAAGATAATATATAAAGTTAGACAAGACAGTAAGACTGAATATATCTATATAAAATTATCTAAAGATGAATTTACTTAAAATTATGACAAATATGGAACAGCAAATACACTCCCTGGCGCACCTGGGCTTTGGCACTGCCACCTGTCAACATCCCGCCGTGAACCTGCCAAACGCCATCCTCCCTCATCGTCCTCACCATTCTGCTCCTCTCGAGACATCCTCCAATTCTCACTTTCAGAGCGTGTGAATTCATGCTTCCGAGGTACAGCTGATCCACCATCTTCAAAATTTGATCTCGCTGCATAAAAGACAAGGGAGACACACCTATTTAACTCATTAAGGCATAAGTAAACTGGTAAAAAAATATCGGCCCATACAATCCAGAATAGGTTGGCAATTTGTTTTATATCTGATTAATAAATAGATATACATGGGTAAAATGTTTGTTGGATTTACATCTAATGTCTAAGCCTGAAATCTGAAGAAAAAAAAAATTCTATACTGTTCCCTGAAAGATTGTCAATATTATGATTGGAACATCCACAACAGTGGCATCCACAACAGTGCCATGGCTTTGAATATTGTTCCTGGTTGTTGGCCATGTGAAATGTGAACATACTTCACATGTTTGTGTTGATCTTTTTCTTACATACTCAAAGGCATGCTTTTTAGGTTTATTTGCAATTCTAAATTGACAATATGTGAACAAGAATGTGGGAGTGTACACGAGTGGGCCCCTGGGGTGGAATGGAACCCTGTCTCTGGCTGTTTCCTTCCTTATGCTCAGTTTTGTCAAGACAGGCCCTAAACGGGTTTGAAAATGTTATATTATCTCCATCCAACCATTTAGTGTCACTATGGTGAAGTTCTGATTAGCATGTCTAATGTGAAAGGGAGTGCTCAATTAGGAGATGAAGTGTGTAAGTCAGCACCAACAGTGTGGATATTTCTTTCTTACCCCATGACATATGGTTAATATAAGGTCATCATCCCTCTTGTCATAAAAGGCAACAAAAAGAAAGCCGACATCAAAGAAGGTTAAAAAGTTCTGCTATATTACCCTTTGATGATGAGATAAAAAAATAACAGTTACAAGACATACAGCCTTTAGCTTTATTCCCAGGCATTCTGTTGATTCCAGAATTAAATGATACAATGGAAATGGTTGTGTGAAACACCATTTTTAGAGTCAAAACAAGTTGGTGACATAGTGGTGTAGAGAACACAAAAGACTATTTGTTGATGAGGACAGTTAGTCAGTACATGGTGTAAAATGTGAAGTTGATCCCTGTGGAACGCCATATATCACAGCATTACTTAGTTGTAGACAATTTTTTTAGGCAGAGCTATGAAACAATAAAAGTAAAAATGTACTAAGCCTGGAGATCTAGAAGTTGACAGAGAACAGTTTATCAGAAGTAATTCTGCTGAAATACTGGTAGCAAGAGTGAATGGGGTATCAGAAGGCACACTCCAGCAATTTTAGTCACTTAGTCTGATACATTCAGCAACTCACTCCGAGTCTTGTCTTATATTGTAGGAACAAGATCTCTCTGTATGAGAGTTGACAACCAATGAACACTCACCCAGAACTACAGTGCATATAATGCAGCCAAAAGTAATGTGTATGTTTTGGACCTTGAAAACAGAACAGAGGCTAATCTGTCTGATGTCTTGTGTTTTATGTGCCACTGCAGAATGGAATCCATATTACTAACCGAGAATGCTAAACCGGATGATGGACGCAGGCACATCCGGCCATGGGCCGTAGCTGCAAAAAGACGTACTGCGCAGGCGCAAACAGAGTCCGCGAGAGTCGGCTGAGGAGCCAAGAAAGGCGGACAAAAGAGGGCGAGAGAGGCGGATGAGGGGCCGCGAGAGGCGCAGGCGCAAAAAGAGTCCGCGAGAGTCGGAGAAAGGCGGAGAAAAGAGGGCGACAAAGGCGGATGAGGGGCCGCGAGTGGCGGACAAGACCACAGAAAAAAGGAGTGAGCACATACAAAAAGGAGAAATGAGGCGCAAAGTCAAACGCAGGAAAAGCACGAAACACATTGCACACGAAACTAGACCCGAAAAAAAAAAAAAAAAAGAGGCTCGCGCACAAGAGCAAGGCACCCCCCCCCCCCCCCCCCCCCCCTACAGGCACCGGACGGGACACACACCAAGAGGGGGATTCAACAAGCCCATGGAACACAAAAAAAAGAACACAAAACCACCCCACAGACCCTACAAGCGAGGGACGGGACACACACAAAGAGGGGGATTCAACAAGACACAGGAACACAAAAAGAAAGAAGACGCTCGCGCAACAACAATCCCCCCCCCCCACCCACATCCATAAGAAGTCACACCCAAAGCCACATATTCTAAAGTGAACGTCAGCACCTTCACACTAGACAGCATAGGTGTCAGCATTGGTGGATCTCCTTACAATAAAGCACTATTAACCGTTCAACTGCAGAAAAGGAAACATATTAACAGTGACTGCGACCCTCCTTATTACTTATCCATATTTCGGATGCTGAGAAAGAAACAAGTCATGAATACACGGTCACGGGTACAAAACGAAAAGGAAAGGATAACGGGAACAAACACACGAACACGAAAGAAACAACAAAATAGACGGCTATGCAGCATAGGTGGATCTCATTACCATAAGGCACTATTAACCGTTCAACCGCAGAAAAGTCTCCATATTAACAGTGAGTGCAATACTTCTTATTACTTATCCATATTTCTAAAAGAAAAAATGTCTCGACTCCAAAAACGCAAAGCTCAACTAAAGCTTCTAACGATGTACCTAAAAGTAAAAACTTTATGAACTGCGTTAGATCCTACAATAGTTCATTTGCTTTTAGTAAATATCAGGCCACCAAAAGGCAATGGCCCATACTGCTTTCCCATATGTGCACAAATACTGCATCGCATTGGAACAGTGCACCCTGAAACAAATCAACAACGCAAATATGCACAAATCTACATCCTGGATCCACATGACGCAAACTATCAATCAAAGTGCTGCATCGCAACAGGCACGGATTCAAAACGAAACACCTCCCGTCTCAGACATACGTTAACGGCAAGGAAGGCTACAACGGGCGTCTCACACAGCACAGGCAAATCGATTACAGCTCCAAAACAACACGTCCCAAATACTACATATGCAACAACGCGCCTCTCAAACGGCACAAGCAAAACATACACCGGGAAAATTCATTCGGATTAATGAATGTCATTTGCAATCATTGTCATTCAGTTCACTTTCCTGAAGAAACAACTGGCAATACAAGTAATACATTTAGACGTTGTTGTCAAAAGGGTCAAATTAGACTGCCTTCTTTACATTCATATACTGAATATCTACAGAAGATTCTAACTGACGATGTACCTAAAAGTGAAATCTTTATCAACTGCATTACATCCTACAAATCGGTATCCACTATGAACATTAACGGTGGCACTGCACGTGACATCCGTCTTCAAAAAATGTTGTTTATTGATGAATGTACAATGGCATGAAGTCACTTACTCAACACCATTCATAAACTTCTACAAACGTTTATGAATAATAATATTCGATTTGGAGGAAAGGTACTTTTATTAGGAGGAGATTTTAAACAGTGATTAGCTATGCTTCCAGATGCCATGCACTCAGCTATTGTTCAGTGCACCTTAAAATACGCAGACAATTGGCATTGCTTTCAAAAGATACAGTTAGTAAAAAAGATACGATGTCCAGAACCAGATCATAACAATTGCTTATTACAACTGAGAAATGGTACACTCACCAATACAGATGGACTTCAGCCACATATTATTACAATTCCTCAAGCCTTTATCTGCGACGACTTAGTTACAGAGAGATTTGGAACAGCAATCTCATTAGACCAAATGCCCCTTTTAACACAACGCACTATATTATGTCCAAAAAATATTAATGTGGAAAACATAAATACCCAAGTCATTCCATTACTTCCTGGAGAGACACAACTCTTTCTAAGCTCTGACAAAGTTGACTCTGATCACGATAATGACCATCTTCATTGACCTTACAAGTTCTGACCTGGAATTACCTTTTACACTTAAACGGCGTGTACAAAGAAATTTTCCAATAAACCTTTACACTGTGCCACACACTTTATTGTTTGCTTTCTATTTGCATCATCTACACCGTCACACTATTCTATATCTCATTCATACATCACGCTCTTTGTCATTCCCAACACCAGGGGTTGGCGAGCGAAGCGAGCAGGGGGCGGAGCCCCCTAGTAGATAAAGAAAAGGTGGGGGGACAGTGATGCAGAAAGTAATTTGACATGCCCAGTGATTTTTAGTCATGTAAACTGACATGTTCCGGTGATGAGATCATCAACTGCTGTCACCCAGTTACTGCTAAATTACATAACTTTGAGTTGCTGATCTTCTCACCTAAGGAGTCGAATTTCAGGACTACAAATCACAGGGATTGACAAATTAGACAACTCTGTGATGACTTTCCAGCACAATTTCACATTTCTAAAACACTATGTACTTGCTCCTTTTTCTGACAGCCAATAACTTGAGGCTGGGCAGAGCCGGTGCTGTATGCTTTCCTGACACAGAGTTCAGCTGCAACCTGTGCCTTTTTTTCTTATCAATATGATATCAAACACACAAGCCTCCTCTCTGTTTGCAAGGTTAAAAACACTTGCATTCCTTATTCCTTGTAGATGCATTACATTCATAATACTTCCATTTGAAAACTCATTGGTTTTCAGTTCTTGCGCATATACAAGCCCTGCCATACCACTTAGGGCAAAATGAAACGTGTATGATTTGGTCAGGGTGAGTCAAAGACTGGTAGGACTGAGTAAATGTAGCTGAGTGCCACAGCTGCCTCCCATTACGTAAATGAAGTCTGCAACTGAAAATCGCTGGAAGTCATGTAACTTGGGCCTCATGATGACAAGCAAAGTGTAAAGTGAGGTGTTCACACATCAGTTACAAAAGGAGTGAGAGGAACTGGCTGCTGCTCTAAAGTTCACAGAAATTGTGTTGCTTTGTGCAAGAATCTAGCCTGCTGCACACAATCCTTGCTTCCCCATACCTAAAGAGATGCAGTATGATGAACCTGATCCTGAGCCACCAAATGATCAACCAAATTGGACAGCATAACATAATATGCCGGTGATATGTAAAATGCTAGTTATAAGTGTCTCGCCAATAATTGCAGTAGCTTGCTACTCAAACGGTGCAAGTCCCAGAATTCCACTACCTCCACCTTTGATGTTGACTCTCCGATGGTTGGCTGTGACTCGCCTATTCACTTTGAATTTGATATCTACCACTTTTTTTTTTTTTTTTTAATTTCTGGTACTACGCAACTTTGACATTAAACGTTTGAGTGCCTCCATCACACTGTGCTGCTCCATCAATTTCCTTTTGTTGCTTATACTACTACTTAAGCCACCAAATAGTATGTTTTTCCTTGCCTCCGATTCACTGAGCAGGGCCTCCATTTCGCGTTTGCTAAAATTCTTTTTTTTTTTTTTTAACCACAACTGAACTGAACAACACTGAAAAAAGCAGCTATTTATATTGATTGCCTATTCAAATTGGCAAAATTCAGGAAGGAGTCAGGGTGGGGCTGTAGGCTTGTGAAAACAAGTTAAAATTCACTTTGATTGGGTTTTACAAAGGAAAAGTGCATAGAACTTTGCTTATGCATTTATGCAGTTTTATGCAAACTTATTTTGTGCATTCTCACATTTCTAATTTTGTCTGTATGCTATGTTTTAGCATGAATTCTAAGCAAGGCGTTATATATGAGGCCCCCGATATTTGGAGTCTGTTATAAAATCAATGCATTTCAGTGTGCATAATTTTTAATAATGTCAAAAAGCAAGTTTAGAGGAGGACAAATACAAACTCAGCCAAGAGTTTCTTGCTACAACAATGTGTAATAAAAATAATAATAACAATAATAACTTTATTTATATAGCATCTTATCATACATTTACAGGCAATTCAAGGTGCTTTCCACAGATTAATCAACAAAAACAAAGATACACTACATTTACTTGGATTATTATCATTAACTGATACTATGATAATTTCTATTAAATGTACAGTGGTGTGAAAAACTATTTGCCCCCTTCCTGATTTCTTATTCTTTTGCATGTTTGTCACACAAAATGTTTCTGATCATCAAACACATTTAACCATTAGTCAAATATAACACAAGTACACACAAAATGCAGTTTTTAAATGATGGTGTTTATTATTTAGGGAGAAAAAAAATCCAAACCTACATGGCCCTGTGTGAAAAAGTAATTGCCCCCTTGTTAAAAAATAACCTAACTGTGGTGTATCATACCTGAGTTCAATTTCCGTAGCCACCCCCAGGCCTGATTACTGCTACACTTGTTTCAATCAAGAAATCACCTAAATAGGAGCTGCCTGACACAGAGAAGTAGACCAAAAGCACCTCAAAAGCTAGACATCATGCCAAGATCCAAAGAAATTCAGGAACAAATGAGAACAGAAGTAATTGAGATCTATCAGTCTGGTAAAGGTTATAAAGCCATTTCTAAAGCTTTGGGACTCCAGCGAACCACAGTGAGAGCCATTATCCACAAATGGCAAAAACATGGAACAGTGGTGAACCTTCCCAGGAGTGGCCGGCCGACCAAAATTACCCCAAGAGCGCAGAGACGACTCATCCGAGAGGTCACAAAAGACCCCAGGACAACGTCTAAAGAACTGCAGGCCTCACTTGCCTCAATTAAGGTCAGTGTTCACGACTCCACCATAAGAAAGAGACTGGGCAAAAACGGCCTGCATGGCAGATTTCCAAGACGCAAACCACTGTTAAGCAAAAAGTAAATTAGGGCTCGTCTCAATTTTGCTAAGAAACATCTCAATGATTGCCAAGACTTTTGGGAAAATACCTTGTGGACTGATGAGTCAAAAGTTGAACTTTTTGGAAGGCAAATGTCCCGTTACATCTGGCGTAAAAGGAACACAGCATTTCAGAAAAAGAACATCATACCAACAGTAAAATATGGTGGTGGTAGTGTGATGGTCTGGGGTTGTTTTGCTGCTTCAGGACCTGGAAGGCTTGCTGTGATAGATGGAACCATGAATTCTACTGTCTACCAAAAAATCCTGAAGGAGAATGTCCGGCCATCTGTTCGTCAACTCAAGCTGAAGCGATCTTGGGTGCTGCAACAGGACAATGACCCAAAACACACCAGCAAATCCACCTCTGAATGGCTGAAGAAAAATAAAATGAAGACTTTGGAGTGGCCTAGTCAAAGTCCTGACCTGAATCCAATTGAGATGCTATGGCATGACCTTAAAAAGGCGGTTCATGCTAGAAAACCCTCAAATAAAGCTGAATTACAACAATTTTGCAAAGATGAGTGGGCCAAAATTCCTCCAGAGCGCTGTAAAAGACTCATTGCAAGTTATCGCAAACGCTTGATTGCAGTTATTGCTGCTAAGGGTGGCCCAACCAGTTATTAGGTTCAGGGGGCAATTACTTTTTCACACAGGGCCATGTAGGTTTGGATTTTTTTTTCTCCCTAAATAATAAAAACCACCATTTACAAACTGCATTTTGTGTTTACTTGTGTTATGTTTGACTAATGGTTAAATGTGTTTGATGATCAGAAACATTTTGTGTGACAAACATGCAAAAGAATAAGAAATCGGGAAGGGGGCAAATAGTTTTTCACACCACTGTAAGTATGCTAAATGCAAAATCAGATATTGTTAAGCAAAATTGACAACTTAAAAGGTTTTCTAATTAAAATATTTATACATTAAGGCCAACAACAGAACAACCAGATCTAATTAAAATATATAAAATAAAATACATACAGTGTATATGTACATTTAACCTAGACATATTTACATGGCAACCTATTGAGCAGAAAGAGTTTGATGTTATTAAAGTTAATGAAAAGATACAAAAGTAAATAAAACAGTCCATAGTAGTTTCAGTTGATTTTTTTTTTTTTTTGATTAGTTGACCAGCTGACACTCTGGAGAGGAAACAAAAAAACTCCTATGATGGGCCGTAAGAGAAAAATAAACCTCTGGAAGGCCATGGTCGGAAGATAAAATTGAGCAAATCAAATAGTTAGGTCTGATGGTAATCAGTTTCTGCATTATGAAAGTCAGAATAACCTAGGCCACCTGGTCACCCACACTCCACTGCACAAAGCTAGTCCAATTAGCACAGTTGATAATAAAGTCCTCATCTGTATCTCAGTATCTACCGCTGAATTTCATGAAACACATGAAAGTACAATAATAAAAAGGTGAAGTCAATCTGAAAATTAAGCATTAACCTGTTCGCAATGACTTATACGTAGCTTGAACACCACAGCTCAGTGCTTGGCTGTTGGTCTAGTTGAAGCCATGGTCAAATGAATATGGATGCTCCACTTTGGTATTGCACCATTGCTGGACAACGCACCATAGCGAGATCTCTTTGGTGAGAGGAAGTGAAGTCTGCTGCAAGGCAGCAGCACTACCACTGCACCACCTAGATACCAGTAGTTTGGGAATCTTAAAAACTCAAATGTTATTTTTGGATAAATTATGTGAATAGGAGTGATGATTTTTGTTTGAACTGTTCTCATCAAAATTGTGGTAATGATCTACACATGTCATTGAAAATATCAGTTAACTACTCACAAATAGTTTTTAAAATGCAACATATATGCCTGGAAGCCATATGTTCTTTAATTCATTTAAAAATCCTTCTTGCGTTATCTACAGGAACAGAGAAAGCATAAAGTTCATCCATGGTAGAAAACATGGATAAGGCTGGATTAAATTTTACTTTGCAATTTGTAAGCAACTGGAAACCCTGTCACAGCTTATGTAAATCACAACTTGCTATACATGGTGTCTAGTTTTTCCCTATACTGATATTTGACACGATGAATTGCTTTTGTGAGCTCATCTCAGAATTTCTTCTAATTTGACACGTATTGCTGCATGTCTTTAGTAAATTTTGGTCATCACTATTTTTCCACATGCATTCTTGTTAGGAAACGTACAGGTTATTTTCATAGGAACACATACATTTACAATTTGTTTTCCCTTTTGTTAATGAATCTGGATATAACAGCTGCAAATTTAATTATGTATCTTTAAATGTGTCTTAATTTACACAAAGCAATCCTGCAGCTTTTTCTCTGCCTCTTTAGTTAGCATTAAATCACGTTTCTTACTGGCTCTTGCTGCGTCATTTTCTTTTTATAAGCAGGCGTGCTAAGAGGTGGTCTGACTGTGTAAGGGAAGAGACAGGGTAGTTGGCAGCAGCAGTAAATAATCTCTCAATATTAAAACATGTTAAAAATAAATTAGAAAATCAGGTGCATACAATTTACTAAAATTATTACACCTAAATTTTATTTTTACTTATGAATAAGTACAGTTGAAGGCAGGAGTTTAGATACACATGGGGTAAATTCTTTAACACTAGAATCCCTGAAGCCTACGTAAAAAGTCATAATGCCAGGCCACCTTAAATTCCTTCGCACCTCTTCATGAGCGTCTTTTGTTTTACAAATGTGTCAATCAGCACAGGCCTGGAGTTGCATAGGGTAAATAATATATCGTTATTTAGAATACATACATTTCACGTGTGCTCTGTTTCTACAACAATCTGGGTAAATGTTTGTTTTTATTTTTTTTATTATATTATAGTAATAATAATAATAATAATAACAGGTCACTACTCAAAACGAGGAGCACCCGGACTCGAACCTGCAACTTCTTGATTACGAGACAGCAATTTTTACCTCTGCACCAGCCAAGCAGACACGTCGCCTTTCTGTCAATTGATATTTGGAGTTGGATTTTTAATCATTGACAGCAACATGTAAATTGAATGACTTTTTTTCTTTGGTAAAATTCTTGAATAAAAAGTGCACGTTTATTTGATATTTGGACTAAAGTATTCACACATTATACACTTCACGTCATTATTACTATTACATGGAAAACGTTTGTTTTAGTTATGTGTTCCACTTTTCTTGCCTCGCATTTCCTGTCATCCAACATTTACCCAGATCACTGTAGAAACGGAACACACATGAAATGCATGCATTCCAAATAACGATATATTATTTACCCTATACAACTCAAGGCACCTCACTCCTAGATAAACAGACTTGAGCTGGGACAAATTCAGCTGCATCGGTGGGGGATGGGATAGCAGGCTGCTTGTGCTGACTGACACATTTGCAAAACAAAGATGCTGATGAAGAGGTGCAAAGGAATTTAAGGTGGCCCGGTATTACAACTATTTTCTTAAGCTTCAGGGATTCTAGTGTTAAAACTCACTTTATAACCCCTCCACAGATTTAATAATAAATGATAAATTTGGCATATAATTTAAGACATCTGTTTTGTACAGGGCAAAAGTAATTTTTTCCCCAATAATGTTCGTAGACGGGTTATTTCACTTTATTAATTATATCAAAGTTCCAGTGCATCACAAGTTTACATACGCTTTGTTAATGCCTTCAAACAGCTTGGAAATTTCCAGAAAATGATGTCAAACCTTTAGGCAATTAGACAATTACATACTGATAGTCAATTAGCCTAACTGGAGTCAACATGTGGTTGTATGTCAACACTTACTGAAATTCACTGCCTCTTTGACTAACATAATGGTAAAATCAAAAGAAATCAGCCAAGATCTCAGAGAAAAAATTGTGGACCTCAACAAATCTGATTCATCCTTGGGAACAATTTCCAAATTCTTGAAGGTTTCATGTTCATCTATACAAACAATAATACCCAAGTATAAACACTTCTACAGAAGAACGTACTTTGTCTCAAAATGTGCAAATCGAGCCCAGACCAACAGCAAAGGACCTTATGAATACACTGGAGGAAACAGGTAGGCAAGTATCTATATCTACAGTAAAACAAGTCCTATATTTACATAACCTGAAAGGCTGCTCATCAAGGAAGAAGTCACTGTTCCAAAGCTGCCATTAAAAAGCAAACTGCAGTTTGCAATGGCACATTGGAATAACTTACTTTCTGGAGAAATCTCCTCTGGTCTAATGAATTCAAGATCATACTGTTTGGCAATAACCACCATAGTTCTGTTTGGAGGAAAAAGGGTGAGGCTTGCATGCCAAAGAACACCATCCCAACCATCAAGCATGGGGGTAGGAGCACCATGTTTAGAGAGTGCTTGCTGCAGGAGGGACTAGTGTATTTCACAAAACTGATGGCATCATGAGGAATAAAAATTGTGTAGATACACTGCAGGAACACCACAAGAGCTCAGCAAGGAAGTTGAAGCTCAGTTGCGAAAGGACAATGACCTCAAGCATACCTTCAAATTTGTGACAAAATGGATTAAGGACTACAAGGTCAAGTGGAGTGGCCATCACAATGTCCTGGCCTCAATTAGATTGAAAATTTGTGGGCAGAAATGAAAAAGTGTGTGCAAGCAAGGAGGTTCATGAACTTGTCTAGGTTACACCTGTTTTGTCCAGAGGAATGGGCCAAAATTTCAGCAATTTATTTTAAGAAGCTTGTCGAAGGCTACCCAAAACATTTGTCTCAACTTAAACAATTTAAAGGCAATGCTACCAAATATTAATGAAGTGTACGTAAACTTGTCACCCACTGGAATTGTGATAGAGATGATGAATTTGTGAAATACTCTGTGTATGAACATTGATGGAAAAAAAAAATACTTTTTGCCCTGCACAAAGTAGATGTCTTAAATTATATGCCAAATGTATAGTTTGTTAGTATAAAATCTGTGCAGGGGTTAGTAAGTTTTAAAAAGAATTCACCCCAAGGGTATGTAAACTTCTGACTTCAGCTGTCTTTCTCATTCACCAAAACAAAGAATAAGGGCTTTTTAATAATCTGTATTTAAGGTTTTTACTACAAAAGGGAAAAGTCTCATCTATATTTAGATATTAATAAAATAAGAAACTGCAGCATGCTGCATCTTTAAAATGACTGTTTTCATGACATCCCATTAACAGTTACATAAAAAAATGCACTAAGCTAATTATTTTCTGACTGCTTGCTTTATCCACACAAATGCATGTTTCAAGTTAACGTGTTAAAACTATGTAGGCATAAGGAAAACTGTAAATTCCAGATGAACTAAGCATCCTTCTCAAAGTATGTTTAATCTGAAATATAGTACCACTTAATATCTACAAAACCATGCAATAAAATGAACTTTGAATCCTAGTTATGTACACTTCAGAATTAGAGACATGATGCTGACCATCCTAAAACAGACAGCAAATCAAAAAGTATGTATTTTTTATTCAGAGAGAATGTAACAAAAAAAAATATGAAAAAACGGATGCTAAATGAATTAATCAGAGTGGGTGCCTTTATTTTCTTATTGCCCTTTTGCTTTATTGTACAATTTATGTCATTTCTGAGAACATGTAGGATCCATCTTTCTCTACCTTTTCGTTAGCTTCACTGCTTTCCCACCTACTAATCTCTTTCAATACTATGTAAGGTGTGCACCTTTTCCTTTAACTTTGATCAGAGGTTTATCTCCTTTGCCTTCCTTGTCTGGAATAACATTTTCAGCAATGTCAGGCATTGATCCAAAAGGCGTAATCAACATCTTTTCTCTCAGCACTACCTCACAGACTAATGTTGTTAGATCTGTCCTTATTGTGCCTTACCTCACTGAAAGTTTTTCTGCCTTGGTAGTTATTCTGCTAAACCCCTCCTTGCTTTATGGTGGAAATCCTTAAGACTGTTGACAGCTAATAACATACATATGCTTTGCAGTGTTTTACATATGAAGAAAGCTACTTTTCAGATTTACAGAACTTCCACTAAGGAAGGTGCAAACTCGCTAAGTTATTAGCATGCATATAAAAATCTCAAGACTGTACTTTCAGTACTGCATATCCCACAGCTACCAATAGTGTTATTTGTCTTGTGATTTCTGTAGCTGATGCCTTAAGTTTGCTTTTGGGACATTTGGAAATCAGTCCAACAATCTTGAACTATAAAATGGCAAAGTTCCAAAGACAATCTACAAAAGAAACCAATAATCTGACTTGTGACAGACCTGCTGTGTTTAAAATGTTTAAATGCCCTTAATTTTGCTCCAATGATGAGCCATAACAGGCTTAATTGTGTGACTTAACTCTTCAAAAGCTTTCTCAAATATTGTTAGCAGCAAACAAGAAAAACTCGTGACAGACAAGTGCTCTAGGCAGAAAGAAAATACAGGAACTTCAATATGGCAAATAAACAGTGCAGTATTAGTCACAAAATATTAAAATAGAAAAAAAAAACGAGAAACATAAAAGTCAACAGTTTAGACGACTTAAAATTATTCATAATATCTTAAAGAAGGGTGAAAGTCAGTTATAAAAATAAAGACTTTGTACATGGTCTGTCATGAAAAATCTTTTATTTAATGCAAATACAAAGAAATGTTTTAATCCCAAATTTCAAGTATTACACTTCCAATAATTTTTTCATTCTTTTTTAAAAAGAGACGAGAGAGAGGTGAAAAAACACACAGACACACACACACACACAACTACACACCCTTCTCAGCAGCTGTAATTGGCCACATGCAGAGCAAAATGACCACTTGAATCAGCATTTGACTCTGCAGACTGTAAGAGCACAAGAATCTAATGAAAGCAACTGCAACAGAAAACATTTAAAATTATTTCTAAAACAACTCAACCAATACGGACCTTATTGTTATTTTGGAACTTGTTTTTCAATGAGAAGGATTACAACACCAACTTACAGGTAAGTTCTTTTGAAAGAAACAAAAACTGAAGGGAGAAATCAAAATGAAAAGAAAACACTTGTGCAATAACAAGAAATTACCTTGCAATGCATGTGCGACTTCAAAGTTGAAAAGCTTCATACACAAAGTTATAGTAAAAGGTTTGCCCCAGAATTTATACATTGTAAAGTATAAATGAAAACGTAAAGCATATCTTTTAGTTTTAAGCTGTAAATTAGAGATGATGGATGCTTTAAAGACTTTGTGACAAAAAAAAAAAACAATGTAAGCAGACATCGCAGTAAAGTTTTAGGTGTAAAAACTCATTTTCATAGTGAATATAACTAACCTATTGTCAAATTATTATAAGTTATCAAAGTATTGTATTATAAGATGTAAATGTTTCTGAATTTCTATGAAATATTAACCTACTTGATTTTCTAACTGATTTAACTAAGGAGGCACAATTCATGACTCCTTGCATAAAGACAATTAAACAAGAAACCTCAAACCTTTTTCAAGGGCATACTGGGTTCAGAAACAGACAATTGCAAAGCTTAACTGAACTGCAGGATTTATAGACAGACAGGTGAGGAGATATGCTCAAAATTGTAAGTCCTGGAAAATATTCATAGAGCATAGAAAATTCAACACAAAGCCTTAGCAAGCTTACTGGGTGAGGAAGATTTCAGTTAGATTTTTTTCATGGAAGTTTAATCAGGGGTATTGCCTATTTCTCTTTCATATTTTAAACTCAGTATGCATCTTCAATATATATTTAATACAACTACTATCATTTGTCATGAAAACACTTCCTAACTACTTTTAAAAATTACATGAAGATCGCGTATCACATTCTAGTGATGAGTTTTTTCAGCCTGGTATTTTCAGAAATGATATTGAGGATATTACTATTCCCTGCATTTTAAAACTTCATTGATGAACTTCAATAATATTTTAGATAGAGAAAAAAACAATTCAAGCTGTCTTTTACATGTTTACGAGATGTGTTGTTGGTGAAAATACTTCCTTTTATTTATGACCAAGCACAAATGAAGGAGAATTTTCAATGTACATTTAGGTATGTAAATCAACATAAAATTGAAATGAGACTTGTATGTATGATACTTGCACACTGCAAAATGCTTTTTGGACTCCAACCAAACTGCTATGTAGAAAATTCGTTTCCTACATGACATTATATTTTTACAGTGTTAGGAAATATTTGCTAACAGTTAAGATACTGCAAAATGGATTTTTAAAAGGAAATAAGTTCAGTAGTCATTTTCCTTATCTTAAGATGCAGAACTTGATATTATTAACCTTTGTTGCAATTTAAAACTGGACAATCCACCCTACATAAGTTAAAGGAAAATATTGTGCAACCCAAAAGATGAAAAAGAAAATACAAGCTCATAATAACAGAAGGAAAAAAATAATAAAGTAGCTCTCAGACATAAATACACAGTAAGAGTTCCAGAATAAGAGATATTGAGGAGCACCAATGCAGCAGTCAAACTTTGAAATCTCTATAGTGTGGAAAGCAACCACTGATTGGCTTAATGGCATACCACTACAGTTACTGTAAAACAATAGAAGTCATTATAGAAAGCTTCTTAATCAGGAGAATGGACATGAAGATTTCAAGCCGTTGTAAGAAGTTACATAGAATATATTAGCCGTCTGCTATCCTGGTAGGAATCACACCTGGGCATGCCTACACTCACGTCGAAATAACCAATACAGGAAAAGGTTTTGTACCAGATGTGAGAAATATAGAGTTAGGTGAAAAATTTAGAAGACACACCATAGTAATATTTTCTTTGATACTAAGCAGCAGGGCAGCAGAAAAAGACTACATCCAAATAGTTGAGACTAGAATAATTTACACCATGCAGGGGTATAGTCAGCCATATTGGCCGCTGTATTGGAAAACTGAGGCTTTGTTTGTTGTGAAGAACCATGTCTATATCCTGTATGTTTAAGAGAAACCAAAATATAATATCTTTGTTTGAGTGTGATGTTTAAAAAAACAGTTTTAGTTTGAAACCTCAAACAAATACACTAAAACAATAGTTTTCAAGGTCAGTCCTGGGGTCACCTCTAAAGAGGAAGGTTTTTTTTTTTTTTTGTTTTCTTTTATTCATACCACTTAACCAAACTGTTCTGTTATTTCCAAGTTTCTACATTTTAGTGTCAAACCAGAAATACCAGATATGTATAGCAATGAGTCTTTCCTCACCCCTGCTGCACCACATAAAGATGTTTAACATTTCCTTGATAATTTTTCACATTTATAGTAGTTATTTTTTGGTACATTTTTTCTGATAAAGCCCAGGCAAAAAAATAAATGCCATACATACTTCTGGATAACTCCCATCCATGAAAAAGCCAATTGTCACTCGCGGATAAACCAAATGTGAAACTTTAACATGAAATATCTCCTGAAAAAGTAACATTAATTTTTAAAATAGCAAGTAATCTAAAACAATACTTGTTTTACTGAAGTAAAAATACCTGTTACTTTAAAAAAAAAAAAAAAAAATCAAAACAAACCAAAAAACAACACAGATCTATTATGGAGTTACTGTGGAAACTATGGTTAACTGCATTATTCCACACAAGAAATGCTTTTAAGACACTGCCTGGTGGTGTTTAAAATTGTACATGTGCACTTCGGACACTTTGATGATAGCTAATGAGGAAGAAGTTCTTGCGTGGCATATAATCAAGTAATAAGAACTGAATAAATGCTATTAGGTATACATTTAATCATGATTGTGCTGAATGATAAATTTAATCTGCCCAGTTTAGAATTACAGGGAGGCAGTGATTACTGCAAGCAGCACTGAATGTAAGGCAATAGACAATGTTGTATGACAGTACACTATTACACAGCCAAGCAGAACAGAGCGTGCTGTGAGCAGTCCACTAATGCCTGGAATACACTGTGATTTTGGCATTATTTTAAGCCCAATTTGCAGTCAAGGGCTGTTTATCTGAGTTTGTCTGAATATCAACTCACTTTCATTTTTTTGATTTCTAAAATGTAAATATCACATAGCAATGTACAACTAAACGGTCAAAGACAAATCATCCTAGGAAACCTTTACTGGAAGAACCCTAAATAAACACACACAATTGGAGCAAACGTGTTTGTACAGATTTGAGCATACACATGACTGGTGACTTTATCATGTTATGTGAGCAGTCATTTGCCTACGATTTCTAAAAATTGTATAAAAGAAACTTAAAAAAAAAAATATACCAGTCTAGTTTTAGTCCAGATATTTGCTATACATATTCTGAAACAGTGTGACCTAGTAGTGCAGCACCTAGTGTTTATACTGAATATCTTCAGGGGCTTTTGAGGATGGAGAAAGTGGATGGATATTATTTACTTCATTACACATTAAACTTAATTACAAAACACAAGAATATTATTAAATTTAGCTGTGTTTCTGGTCAGTTTCTTGAAAGTTCCTTAGAATTCAATTAACAAATGCAGGCCAGGAGAATGTTCAGTTTTTAAACAAAAGAATGTTATTACTTTATTTGTAAGTAATTAGTAAAGCAACCAAGTTACTTTAAAAATAAACACTCCCCTCCTCTGTTGGCACGACTTGGCTATGAACTGCCATCCATGCGACAACGGCACAGTGCAAAGTCAGGGTAGGAAATTGACACAGAGAGTATCGTTTCATCCTTATATCCTCATTTACCAGCCTCGATTCTTACCCCATTTTATAATTCCCACCCTAATAAAATGTTCTTTTCTTGTTTAATTGCATTCTCTGGCTCATTATGTTTTTCTCTCCTTTACCCTAGAAGTCACTAAAACACTTTGTCATACTTTGAGTGCCATCACAGTACCATTATACCAAGCATCTATTTGGGCAATTTCACCTTTTTGTAAAGTATACCTACGGCTTTCCATGTTAGCTCCAAAGTTGACTAGTAAGCATTATTTATGAATTGAGACTTTAGAATTTCTGCAGTGTTTATAACATTTCTAATTTCTGTAAAGTTTCCTTAACCTGATATGGAGAACAAGAAAAAACAAATAGTTTGGGTCAGAAGCAGCGTTCTTTTAACTGGTTAATCCCTTTCTGATCTGGTCTTTGTATATAATTATAGTAAAACCTTTTGGGTATAGTGGTGTACCCCAGAGCTGTTAACTTTGTTGTCTCAGACAATGACTAAGTGCAGGTTGCAGTGTGCTTCTTGGAGTCAGAGAAGGGAAACAAAGCTGTATACCAACTTAAACCTCCTCGTGAGGAGGGTAAACGGACTATGTACTGTGAATACTGCTACAAAATGAATTCTGCATGCATCAGAAAGACTGTTGTTGACATGACAATGCACTCATATACCATTTAAAAAATATGAAAATCATATTTTATAACTGCAGTTGGACTGAAGTATGGAGTGATACTAAATCTATTTACCTCAATGCCATAGACAAAGATAAGCTATGCATGGAAATATGTTTTTTACATAATATTTGAAATAGAAAAATATGGCTCAATATACATATAATAATTAATCACCAGCAACTCATGAAGTGGAAACAAAAAAATGCTGGTCCTCTGTTTATGCCTGCTTCTTGGTCCTCCGAATGCACAGAAAATTTTAAATGAATTGTTTAAATTGAGCGCTTGGGTTTCCCTTGAAGTTTTGATTGCTATGATATAAAGGTAGTTGTCTAAATATGTCTTAGGTGTCTTATGTCCGCATCTCACGGTCAAACAACAGTTTTCACCATGCCAGCTCCATATGCCGTGACTCATTTATCTCGATCTCAATTTATTACCTGCAGTGGTTTTAACTACGTTCAATTAGACTTATCTTAGAATTACAGGAAAAAAGGCAATTGATGAATGATTAATGTATGAGTAAGGAAAGAAAGCAAATGCAATCACATGTGACTTTATGCTATTGTAACTGGTGTTCACTGCACCGCACGCACTATACTTCTGCGCTCTGGCTTTGAATCTGGTTAACTTCTGAAGCTTCTGCATTGTGATTCACAATATCCATATTACTAAACGAGAATGGTAAACTGGATATGGAAGCAGGGACATGCCCTTGGACGCAAAAGACATAGTGCGCAAGCGCCACACAAAGCCCCCCCCCCCCCCCATAATGAAATGGGAGAGACTACGCACGTGCGCAGGCACCACACAACCAAACCGCAACAGTGCAAAACGGGATAAACTACGAACAGTCAGAGTAGGAAACAAAGTAAAACGTCATAAAGAGAGGCCGCAAGCGGGATAAAGCGAGGTCAGAAATAAAACACAGAGTTGGAAACAAAATAAAACACAGAGCTGGAAACAAAGTAAAACTTCATAAAGGGATTAAAGAAACAAAGCACACCACCCCCCCCCCCCCCCCCGAGTAAAACGGGAGAGACTACGCGCGTGCACAGACACCACACAAAGCACACCCAAACCCCCCCCCCGCACCAGAGCAAAACGGGAGAGACTACAATCCGTCAGAGTAGGAAACAAAGTAAAACGTCATAAACAGGTAAACGAACAAGGACAAACACATAGAGAGCAGGTTACAAAACAAAGCCACCCTCCCCACAGTAAAACGAGAAAGACTACGGACCGTGTGACATGCCACAAGCAGGATACAGCGGGGTCAGAAATAAAACACAGAGTAGGAAACAAACTAAAACTTCATAAAAGGATTAAAGAATGGGGACGAACACATGGAGAGCGGGTTACAAATGATGAAAACTGGAATGCAACAGCTACAAAAAAACCTATGGAATTAAACACATGCACACCGAGATACAGAATATAAAAGCAGAAACAACGACAGTTAAACGTCCACACCACACAGCGGATGCGGACCCTGAAGGTTCAGGCGCCTACATTGGGCGTCAGAACGCCCAGTAAAGTACAAAAGCGAAATGCGCCTACACAGCATGGTAAGAACCGAAATAATACGGAAGGCGCAGGCGTCGCCGCCATATTGTGAGTGGCACTATTGCGCCATATTGTGAGTGGCACTAATGCGTACGGAGTCCACAAAGGTTCATACATCAAACCCGAGATGGTACGGACACGCGTCTGAAACCGTGGAAGCAAAACTGTCTCGGCTCCAAAACCAAACAGCTCAACAACTAACACAGCTTCGACACAGAGCCCGCGTGGACAGATCTAATGAACGTGGGATACGAAGTGAAACGGGAAACACTACAGAGTCCGCAGTGCTCCACAATGCACCGCATAATAGTTCGGAAAGAGCTACAGTGACACGGGCGAACGTTCCGTATTAAACATACGTCATTCTCACACGTCCAAACTATCGATAGATAGATAGATAGATAGATAGATAGATAGATAGATAGATAGATAGATAGATAGATAGATAGATAGATAGATAGATAGATAGATAGATAGATAGATAGATAGATAGATAGATAGATAGATAGATAGATAGATAGATAGATAGATAGATAGATAGATAGATAGATAGATAGATAGATAGATAGATAGATAGATAGATAGATAGATAGATAGATAGATAGATAGATAGATAGATAGATAGATAGATAGATAGATAGATAGATAGATAGATAGATAGATAGATAGATAGATAGATAGATAGATAGATAGATAGATAGATAGATAGATAGATAGATAGATAGATAGATAGATAGACTTTATTAATCCCAATGGGAAATTCACATTTTCCAGCAGCAGCATACTAATACAATAAATAATATTAAATTAAAGAATGATGATAATGCAGGTGAAAAAAAGACAATAACTTTGTAGAATGTTAAATGTTAACGTTTACCCCCCCCAAGTGAATCACATTACAGTGATGCATTATTAACAGTACGATAAACATCACAGTATCGCAAACAAATGAACATTATTACTCGAAAAAGGCAAGATATATTCACCACGGACCACGTGTCATTAAAACAAAAGCAGAATAAAGCGAGATCAGAAATAAAAGACAGAGTAGAAAGCAAAGTGAAACGTCATAAACAGGTACACGGGCGAACGCTCCGTATTAAACGTGCGTCATCCTCACACGTGGCTGCCCAGCGGGCACGGGTTCAAACCACCGGGGGTAGGCGAGCGAAGCGAGCAGGGGGCGGTGCCCCCTTGTATCACTCTATACTAACCACTATGAAGGGGTAATGAAACCACACTAAACCCCTTTATCTGTTAATGTTTATTATTAACAGACTGATATGCTAAAATAGAAAACATGAGTGCTCTAACTCTGCCAGTACAATTCCTCCTCTCACAGTTAACACAATGAACACTAGGAGAGGCTCACACTGATAATGTAACATAACACCAACAAAGAAAGGATTTGTAAAGCTGTTTGGAGCCCATGAGAGCAAGAGTAACAACGAAACAAAGTTTAAATAAAAAAAAAATTGATAGAATATAGAAAATGAACACAATATGCTAAGAATGATGATAAAAAAAAAGAATATAAAACAATATGACTTAAGGGACTTATTATACTGTAAAATACATAACGGTCATATCTGAATACATATCGGTCCGTCTTGTATCTAGATCAACTTAAGACCATTCTGTCGGACATGCAACGTGGTCATAAGTCGACAACAACCTGTACATGCATTACATTAAGGATAGATTGTGTGTTGAAATAAGGCATTATATTGTACCAGTGCGTAACAGCCCACTTCAAGTCCTGGTCTTCAGAAAAAAGATACAGTCAGTGTCCTTGTAGTGGGGCTACATAGTAATAGTGTTTTCAATGTAAGTGCTTAGTGCGTTTTGTTTCCATCATCCCGTTGTGGTTCCATCGTCCCATTTGCTGTTTATAATGTGTGCGTCAGTGAATGTTGTCCCCGTAAATACAGAGGGGACGGATGAGGGAGAGAGACCACAGCCCCAAGATGGAAAGCACCTGTTCACAATTAATTACATCCGGCTCTTTACTATTTAAAATGATCAGGAGGGAAAAGTAGGGAAGGAAGGAGAAAGACGGAGTTTTCAATTTACAACAACGAACCACCATTACCTGCTATTTTTCACATCACGCTTTTGTATCCAGTTTGTTTTTTATTCCGCCAGACTTACTTCAGTTCAATCATCGCCAGAGACCCCGGGGTTGGACGTCATTATCCACCATTCGCCAAGGACTAACACGGTGAGATTGCTCCATTTTTCCGGGATAGTCAAACACACCTATTCTTTGTTGACCAGTCATTCGTATTCAGGACAGTAATATACCCGGACTCAAGTTCACGATCATTGTCATTTCCGTATTCATTCATTGTTATTTGTGTTGTGTGTGCTATACATTACAAGGGCAAGGGAGGGTTTGTTATTGTATATATGGTGTTTTCATGTTGCTGCTTTGGTGGAGGAATATATATTTTACATGGGGAATGTGCAGTATTGTTTTGTTGTTGTGTTCCATTTAATATATTCACTTATTTGACATACCTGCTTTTGCGTGCTTGTGTTTAAAACCGTCGACTGAGGGGAAAATATTGTTAGAGGTTAGGCTTGATATATATATATATATATATATATATATATATATATATATATATATATATATATATATATATAATGATTCATCTCAATAATTTATCCAAGCCACAGGTATTGGTAGTGTAGCTGCCGGCTGGGTAAGGGGTCGGCCGTTACATCCTTAAATAAGGAAACACTTGGCTGTATTGTTCGAAAAGTGCACATTGAAAAACACTGGCAGTTTCTTCTATGCTGTATTGCTTCCAAGTGTCATGAAGATAAATTAGAGTGTGTCCTCCAGCTCTGACATAAGATTTCTCATAATATATATATATTATATAGATCTTGTACTCTGCTGTAAATATTGTGCTGCAGTTGGACATTCTTTATGAATACTGTTGAGCCTCTGATTAGGTATTTTATAAACTTTGCTGACTGTGGCTTTTATTCGGTCATTAGGAAAAGTTCTAAGCACAATGACAGGCGACTCTTCTGTTATCTACATAGCTGGGAAATGAGTCATGAGTCAAAGTAAGACAATTTTGCTTCAGAAAAGATTCAATAATGCATACAAGAACTTCTTGTCTTCATTACTTTCTGTGTAGGTATTTCAGGTCTTTTTCTTCCGCTCAAAGTGAAAAATTAAAAAAAAATACATAAAAAATTGAGCTCTGGTCAGCAGAAAAGTTAACACAATTTTTTGGGTCTATTTTGGATTCTAACATTCTCAGCTTATCCGCAAATATATACAACAGACCATGAATAGGCCCGCTTTTCATAAAGGGGAAACCAACGTCTTTTGATGTACAGAAAAGTACACATGTCTAATTTGAGTTTACAACTACTATAAACAAGCAATAGTGAATAAAATTTACTTTCCAAAAATGTAAATCTAGGGCTAAACCTTATAGATGATGGATTTTACTGTTCCAATTTTAGACAGTTGTATTTTTTCACTTTAACATCTTCAAGTTTCACAAGACTGCAAGCTTTTCAAATGTTCACCTCACTTCCTAAAAATGGCAAAATTTGATTAACATTAGAATTATCAAAGCCTGCGAATAAACCTGGCCCAAATTAAATCCGTTTGCACCTCTCTGTCAGCGTGGTTTGTGTTGTAAATGTGTCGATAAGCCCAAGCAGCCTGCTATCTCATACCCCCACCGCTGCAGGAAGGGCAAAAAGCTTTCCCAGCTCAAGCCTTGTTTATCTAAGAGTGAGGTACCTAGAGCTGTATAGTGTAAATAATATATCATTATTTGGAACACGTGTTCCGTGTCTACAAAGATCTTTGTAAATGTAGGATGAAGGAAATGCAAGAAATGTTGAACACATACCTAAAAGACAAACTTTTTTCATGTTTTAGAACTAACGACAAAATTTTGACATGAAGTTTATAATGTTTGTAGACTGAAGTCTAAATATCAAATAAGCACTTTCACAAAAGATACACATACAACAGAATAAGTGCACTTTTATTTAAGACTAGGGGGATTTGCCCCCTGCTCGCTTCGCTCGCCAACCCCCATGTTTAGTTTTCCGGATACACACTTTTAAGATTTTTTTTTCTTTGAATTGTTGCTATTTCATTAGTTTCACTTTTATTTCAGAACTTCTGTAAAAACAATATTTGTAATCTTGCCAGTCCCAATATGCTGAATCTTTTTAATGAGGTCAGGACAGGTTTCTCTGTTTGGAATTTCAGCACAGACAAAACGATCTATATCATCAGCAGTTAATATTTTTTTTTTTTTTTTACAAAGTAAAAAAAGTAAGTAGAGTTCTGCATTGGACTCCTGTCTGTAAAGCCATGCTATTTTCATCTCACAGTTCCAAAAGTACATGAGGTTACCAAGGTGATACCCCAGCTTTTGTCTAGGTTTTTGTACAAGGGCTAGACAGAATGTTTTTGACTCCTGGGGTAAATTTAGCTTTTTAAATAAGCAGACAGATAAACATATAAACACTAACAAAGTAGCCAATAAATACCTGTGCGGTAAACTCCATTTTTGAAATTCTCAAGATTCTTTATTTGTCACATGCATAGTTATACAGGACAACATGCAGTGAAATGCTTCCTGATCCGCTTATCAAAAACTGTGCAAAGTTAGAAGAATATCAGTTAGATTAACAAAAAGTCATAGATTGGAAGATAACAGTATAGTAGAACATAATAAATAAGTATAATTATGTGAATAAAGTAGAATTAAGTGTTAAGGTGCAATAGTGTGGAAATTATTGTGCAAAACCAAAGTTAGACTGGTGCATAGTTAAATGAGGCAGTTTGTTTGCGCTACTGCGATCTTTACTTTCTTTTTTTATATTTTCTAACTTTCCTACTTTCATATCCTTTAACTTTATCCACATGTGTATAGCGCTGTTTTTTTTTTTTTTTTTCTTTTGAGCCTTTCTAATTTCACTGGTTTCATTGTCTCTAATCTGCTCTGTATGTGTTTAGCATCAATGTTTGTAAACGTCTTTATGAAGTTCTACTTTGTCATTTTACTCATTGTCTTTTAATTCTGAGCCATACAGTACAATACATAGAACGGAATAAATCCTCAATACAATATAAAAATAAAAATTCTAGAAGTACGGAGTACAATTTCACATTAGATGATATCACATAATATGATTTGGATTTGTTTTAAGTCCTGGAGACCTCATTCATCAAGCTGCCTCCCCCATTTTGCCATTCCACATCTGAAATAGCGCTAATCCGATGAAAGGACCCCTCATTCCCAAGTCCCCATTCATCAGGGATGACTTTACCTTAGGCAGGCAATCTACAATTTAAAGAGATTGTTATTTTCTTGTGAATTGTTACATATGCATTATTTTCATTTTTACTTTAAAAACTTTTGTAAAAACAATACTTGTCCTTTATTTTCGGCCACGTGCCAGGTTACATCTCTTTCTTCCCAGACGTTTAATACTGCTCGTGTTGTGAAGGGTGTTGTGGCTGAACGTATGCTAAGGATATGCCTTTGGATCATTTGCTGTCTTTTTGCTGCTTGATAGCTGCCTCTTCTGCCTGTCGCATGTCGTTGTTTAAAGAGCTGGGAACACATGATGCTTGCCTGCCAAAAGCAATCCAACAACTGCTAGCTTAGAGGTCTGTTGACTTGTTTTAAATGATGGCTCACTGCCTGGTCTCGTGTGACGTTATTAAAGCAATACCTGTCTTTTATTACTGGCCCCGGGCGTGTTTGAATTCTTTCTTTCAGGATGTATAATGCTGCTCGCGTTCAGCAGTTATAGCTGCTGTCGTTCAGCAGTTAGAGCTGCTGTCGTTCAGCAGTTAGAGCTGCTGTCGTTCAGCAGTTAGAGCTGCTGTCGTTCTGCAGTTAGAGCTGCTGTCGTTCTGCAGTTATAGCTGCTGTCGTTCTGCAGTTATAGCTGCTGTCGTTCTGCAGTTATAGCTGCTGTCGTTCTGCAGTTATAGCTGCTGTCGCGCTGCCCTTCAATCTCTTTAAAGCCTGTACAGCCACTGTCCTTTTTGCTACGGCCCTGGAACAATCTCTTGGCACCAAGTCTCATGTTTACGGTCCCCGCGAGATGCACCGTGGCAAGTCTCCTTGGTCTTGCAGGTCTTTTAAATGTCTTTCGAGATTATCACGTATTGTAGCCTTGCATTTGCTTTCCATTCCAGGATTTCCTTTTATATATAGAGAGACTATAACCGAAGAAAAAGAAATCAGGTTAGTGTAGTTTGTTGTCACAACTTCTTTTGCTAGTACAGCGGTAAGAACTGCCGACTCCTATTCAAAAGGTTGCAGGTTCAAGCTTTCTTACGTCCCAAAATAAACATTTTCAGTAGTGAGCTGCTCTTATTGTTACTATTATACAATAAAAACATACATTTGGTTTGAGTCTTTAACAGCCGGTGTAACTGTATGGTACTTGTAAAGGTTAGCTTTTTTTTTTTTTTTTTTTTTTTTTAATTCATTTTTATTCTCTCAGTTGCGTTTATGCTCGCACAGATCTGACACTAATGTTTTCAAATAAGCATTTTCCTTACATGCGTTTACTTTATTAATGCTAAATTAAAGAAAACTAAACAAAAATTTTACATGACTGATGATGATGTTGCTCACTGGGGGTGATGTGGAAGTTACATTTAAGATGTTGCAGGTGTTTGAGAAGTTGACACCATAACAACCTGCTAGAGGGAAGTTGAGCAGGGAGAAAAACAAACCATATAAAGGTAACACACCTAGATCTTAAGGATATAGCAGCTACATACTATATATAGCAGTTATTTTAAGAATGGGGTGCACCATAAAAACATTAGTTTCATCACGAAAAAAAAAATGCTGTTTATGTTAAATTATATATTTACATGGATTTTAGGTAAACCATTTTTTTCTGCCAGAAATATTAAACCCAGAATCTCAAACTTGACTAAGGTTAACACATGTCTATCATTTGACCTGCCAAAACCATAATTCCAGTTTAAGAAAACTGTTAACTTCTTTTCTTCCAGTAAAAACATTAGTTTTAGCAGTTGCACCGTCACATATACAAAGTGTAGTCAAGTTTTACATGTCACACTCTCAGGCACCATCATTACAGACTACAATTGGTTCAGAACAAACCTTCTTGAAACAGAATCTTCAACCACATGTAACTCTGCTGGCAAGTAAAGTAGTTAAATAGAGGAACATGTGCAACTGAAAAGGTTTTAATTACCACATTTTATATTGCTTAGCAGAAAAATGGTTAAGACAAATAAATAATTTACCAATATAATTAATCTCAATTTGAAGTTGGGACTCTTCCGAAAAAATTATATGATTGCACTTTTTATTGCATGGAGGTGGATCACATACTTCTGTCACATACTTCTGCCGCACTGAGGAAGAAAGGAACACAATCAGAAATATTCTGAACCACATAGCAGTAATCAAAATTGGATGATTAAGAAACTATTATAATAATAATAATAACAGGCATGTCTAAGTTTTAAAGATAAATCTAATCTAATCTAAATCCAAGTGTCCAAAGCAAAATATCCAGCAATTTTATGGTCAGAGCAGAAAAACAAAACCATGAAAAGAATTGCACAAAGCAATACCAATAGCTATTATTTTCCTTATTCAATTTCTATATTGAAGAGATTAGGCTATTCAGCCCAACAATGCTCACCTGTCCTACCCACGTATTTCTTCAGAAAAAAAAAAAAAGTTTTGAAAGTTCCTATATATAAATTTCAATGTCTGTCTGCTTTTCACGAGAGAACTACTTAACAAATTTAGATCAGATTTTTTCTATAATTTGCTTGAACATTCCGGGTTGATTTTGCAACCTCTCTCATCGCGCCAAGTTTCACAGTTCACTTGAAGCAGTGATTAATAAGCGCAAATCGAAGTGAGAGGCTGTGGGGCGAGGGGAGGTTTGAGGCGGGATCATCCACAGTCATGTGCCGGCCTCCTTTCGAGTCGGGTCTGTATGTCTGTCCACTTTTCATGAGAGAACTACTTAACGGATTTAGATCAGGGTTTTTTTTTTTTTTGTATAATTTGCTTGAACATTCTGGTTGATTTTGCAACTTCGCTCATTGCGCTAAGTATCAAAGTTTGCTTGCAGCAGCGATTTATAAGCACGAAGCGAAGAGAGAGGCTGTGAGGAGAGGGGAGGCATCAAATTAATCAATTGGTGCTCAAATTATTTGACACACTGTATCAAACATACACTTCAATAAATACTGTTTTTGAACACGATTCAATTAATTATCCTGCAGAATTTTTAAATTCCATTAATCCTCCTGGCATGCCTCCCCACTGCTTAGCATTGAAAGCATGAGCACCGATTATCCTTTTGAGAAACCTGAGCCAACCCAAACTTTGCAATTCTACCCATCTCCAGGTCTGTCAGCTTCAGATCATCATCATAGAGGCGATTATCATCACATGATGTGGCATTGGCGAGAGGGTTTTAATTCCTCACATCCCTCTAATCGCGATGGATATGCCCTTTCAATTCAAGAGATTACAGTTCCCGGTGAAGCTTTGCAATGTCTATTAATAAGGCCCAGGGACAGACACTCAAGTTGGCAGGGGTTGATCTTAGCTCACGATGCCTCTCGCATGGTCAGCTTTACGTTGCATTCTCCCAGGTTAGTTCCCCAAGAAACCAATATGTCCTCGCCCCTGATAACAAAACCAAAAATACTGTATATCAAGAGACCGTCAGATTGGAAACCTATCAATAAATTATTCTCAACACAAATTATTATTTTTTTTTTTTAATTGATTTTTAAATTTGTCTGGTTTTGCTAATATGCGGGCTGAGCAGCAGGGGACAGCTAGTATATCATAATCCATTAGAAACAAGTGATGTGACAGAAAGCAACTGATCAAGAGCCACAAAACAAACAATACAGGGCAGTAAATATTTCTGTATTCTGTATTCTTTATAACTAAACAAATCTGAGAAACACAATTCTTCATTTGGTATTTCATGCATCTTTCACAAAGCCAATAAGCTGTAGTCCAGCTGTACCCATCTTGCAATGAATGTTTAAAAGAACTGTCATTAAAATGCTTGTAATTCCCAACAAGAAAATTGGATTAATTTAACAGTCTAAATATACATTTAATATATTTAACATAATCTCAAGATTCTTCATAAGCACGTGTTTGAACTGTTTTTTTATAAATATTTCTCGTGCTACTCCTAACTTGGTATGCAAGAATTCAAAAAAGCAGAACAGTAATACAAACCTGCACTTCTAGCTTGTAAAACAAATGAACGTGTCAAGAAAAAATAATTTCTAAAATGAAAATGTCTATATTGAACAACGGTTACTACTTAAGGCAAGTCAATGACCAAGACCTTGCCCTGATGCAATATAAATGGTTATCAAAGCCTATTCGTTCACTCTAATATAAGTGGGAGTGAAAAATATTTAAAATACTAATGAAAATAGTAAGAAATGCTTACTTCAACAAATAAGAATCCTCAACAATGGTGCATTTTGTTCAGACTATACATTTTTGGCAAAGTTTCAGCTTAACCCTTTTTATCATTTCAAATGTACTGATCATATAAGGCAGTGGTTCTCAAGTTGCTGTGTAAGATTTTACTTCAACCAATTTCTCAAATCAATGAGTCGTTCATATGTATAATTGGTTTGATTGTTGAATTAGCTACCATTTTTCTTCTCTAATTTTGCATTCAAAAACCTGTGCTAGTATGATATTTTCACATAAAAGAAATTCTAAAATTTGTCTGTTTTGTCATAGCTTCAAATATTTAGGTTTATTAGAACATTAGAACAATCTAGACGAGAACAGGCCATTCAGCCCAACAATCTTTGCCTGTCCTATCCACTTATTTCTTCAGAAAACAAAAATCAAGTTTTGAAAGTCCCTAAAGTCTTACTGTCTACCACACAACTTGGTAGCTTATTCCAAGTGTCTATCATTCTTTTTGTAAAGAAAAACTTCCTAATGTTTGTGCAAAATTTACTCTTAACAAGTTTCCAACTGTGTCCCAGTGTTCTTGATGAACTCATTTTAAAATAAGTCTCTATCCACTGTAGTAATTCCCTTCATAATTTTAAACACTTCAATCATGTCATCTCCTACCATATTATCTTACCATATTCTTTTTTATTGACATTTTCTGTGAAGTATACTCTTACTTGTACCCAAATACTGACAATATATGGAAAGTAGCACAGACACTGGTGCAAATGACACTGAAAGCTAAATGTGAAGTATACTCTTACTTGTACCCAAATACTGATAATATATGGAAAGTAGCACAGACACTGGTGCAAATGACATTGAAAGCTAAAGGGGGCAGCTACTTTAGTGTCATGTTCCGAAATTGAGAACCCCTAACACAAGTTATGTGATGTATTACAGAAGCAGCAAAAAGGTAATTTACTTGCCATTGCTTTCAAGGTGTAATACCTGTAAATATCAATGCAATTTTGTACTGCAAAACAAAAAATTGACTCCTATCTTATTTCTATTGGTACCAAAAAATGCTCTCTCTCCTTTATGGTCTTAAGAAAGAAAAATAAATGTCTTAAGCAAGAAAGAAATGTGATTTTTTAAGGTATATTTATGATTATTGTTAAAACATTTATTTTTAAATTATATACAGTTAAAGCCGTTTTAAAAATTAAACCTTAATGATATACAGGTGCTGGTCATAAAATTAGAATATCATGACAAAGTTGATTTATTTCAGTAATTCCATTCAAAAAGTGAAACTTGTATATTACATTCATTCATTACACACAGACTGATGTATTTCAAATGTTTATTTCTTTTAATGTTGATGATTATAACTGACAACTAATGAAAGTCCCAAATTCGGTATCACGGAAAATTAGAATATCAATTAAGACCAATGCAAAAAAAGGATTTTTAGAAATGTTGGCCAACTGAAAGGTATAAACATGAAAAGTATGAGCATGTACAGCACTCAGTATTTAGTTGGGGCTCCTTTGGCCTGGATTACTGCAGCAATGCGGCGTGGCATGGAGTCGATCAGTCTGTGGCACTGCTCAGGTGTTATGAGAACCCATGTTGCTCTGATAGTGGCCTTCAGCTCTTCTGAATTGTTGGGTCTGGCATATTGCATCTTCCTCTTCACAATACCCCATAGATTTTCTATGGGGTTACGGTCAGGCGAGTTTGCTGGCCAATCAAGAACAGGGATACCATGGTCCTTAAACCAGGTACTGGTAGCTTTGGCACTGTGTGCAGGTGCCAGGTCCTGTTGGAAAATGAAATCTGCATCTCCATAAAGTTCCTCAGCAGTAGGAAGCATGAAGTGCTCTAAAACTTCCTGGTAGATGGCTGCATTGACCTTGGACCTCAGAAAACACAATGGACCAACACCAGCAGATGACATGGCACCCCAAACCATCACTGACTGTGGAAACTTTACACTGGACCTCACGCAACGTGGATTCTGTGCCTCTCCTCTCTTCCTCCAGACTCTGGGACCTTGATTTCCAAAGGAAATGCAAAATTTACTTTCATCAGAGAACATAACTTTGGACCACTCAGCAGCAGTCCAGTCCTTTTTGTCTTTAGCCTAGGCGAGACGCTTCTGATGCTGTCTCTTGTTCAAGAGTTGCTTGACACAAGGAATGTGACAGCTGAAACCCATGTCTTGCATACGTCTGTGCGTGATGGTTCTTGAAGCACTAACTCCAGCTGCAGTCCACTCTGTGAATCTCCCCCACATTTTTGAATGGGTTTTGTTTCACAATCCTCTCCAGGGTGCGGTTATCCCTATTGCTTGTACACTTTTTTCTACCACATCTTGTCCTTCCCTTCGCCTCTCTATTAATGTGCTTGGACACAGAGCTCTGAACAGCCAGCCTCTTTAGCAATGACCTTTTCAATGGTCGTCTTTTGGACAACTGTCAAGTCAGCAGTCTTCCCCATGATTGTGTAGCCTACAGAACTAGACTGAGAGACCATTTAAAGGCTTTTGCAGGTGTTTTGAGTTGATTAGCTGATTAGAGTGTGGCACCAGGTGTGTTCAATATTGAACCTTTTCACAATATTCTAATTTTCTGAGATACTGAATTTGGGACTTTCATTAGTTGTCAGTTATAATCATCAACATTAAAAGAAATAAACATTTGAAATACATCAGTCTGTGTGTAATGAATGAATCTAATATACAAGTTTCACTTTTTGAATGGAATTACTGAAATAAATCAACTTTGTCATGATATTCTAATTTTATGATCAGTACCTGTATATTGAACACAAACGGACCTGGTAAATCTGTAGCAGTTGTAAAGCAAAGTAAGAAACAGCCTTCAGGCATTTTCAAGTTCCTGTAAAGCAGATGAACTAGAGGCCAAAATGCTCATGCATTACATGTGACACTCAGTACTGAAACACACGGTTACTTTGGGGCTTTCTTTTTTTTAATGTAAACAATGATGAATACCAGGTCTTTGTTTAGAATATCCATGTCTCTTAAAATTAAACAAAGTTATACTGTGCCTAGGTTTAAAAACAAGAATTCTGAGATTGTACCATATGAAACATGACAAACATCTGAGCAGCCTTACCTTATGACTATTTTATTACAGGGTAAAGAGTTTACTGATAAAATGTATATAAAGACTGGTTTGGATTCAAAGGTCAATGAATGAATGAATGACTCCTTTAGACATAAAAGACAGACATTCTCAAATCGTTTTTTCCCTTCTAGGTTTAATACTCTACCTACTTGGCATATTTCATTTGTAGCTTTAGAGACATATTTTGTTGTCTTTTGTCAAATGCATAAATGACTTAAAACTGTCATGTCACAACTAATATCAGAAGTAGAAATAAGTCATCTAGTAAAGTGTTTACTCTTGAACAGTATTCATTTCCTGGCTTTTCTAATCAGGTTTGAATTTAGCTGATGTGTTATGCAGTAAACAGTACAAGACAAGTAGAAATTCTGTATTTTAAAAAAAAAGAAAAACTAAATTAAAAAAGTAGACATTCTATAAATATACAACAAATTAGAAGGACTGAAGCCATGTGTAAATTCCACAAGTAAAATTATACAACAAATAACAAACAAGTGGTCCCTAAATTCAAACATTACCATTTAGTAAATCACTGAAAGGCATCAGCTTCTAACCAACAAAGAATTCATACTTTTTAGCACCAGCTTATAATCAAATTCTGAACGAAATCATGTTAAAATATTTTCTTGCTTACTGGGTCATGAAAGATAATATGGCTGGAGCGAGCTGACATTTGCATGGTTTACTTGTCTAATACATAATAAAACACTAAGGTCTCTGCGTTTGTCCAATCCCTCAGAGCAATCTCATTGGTCAGTTTATCCTTTGTGTGGTTAGTCAGTTTGGCTTTGGTGGCACAAGCAAAAGAGTAAGTCCAAGTGTGAGACAATCTAGGAGTAGAAAAGGTATAGGAGACACACTGAGAGTGTCGCCTTCAAAGACGCAAAGCAAATAACTAGACAATTAGTGAGAAAAAGGCACCTCAAAAATAATGACAGACTCTGAGAAGCAGAATGTACATGAACACATTTGAGAGAGGGAGCACTGGTCAAGAGTGGATCAAACACACATGGATACCAAGGAAAGGCGGTGAAGATACATACAGAGAAAGACATAGAATAATTTAAAAATATTTGCTATTACCGGAATTTGACAGATATTTTATATCACGCTTGCCAAACTAAATCTGTTTTGTGTATCAGAATGGCCGAAGCAAGAAAAACATTTTTGAATTATTATGCCCATTTCTACAGAAAAAAATGAAGCAAGTGTTTACAAAATGTTGAGAAATACAGTGCTTCTCACAAGATTCATTGGAATGGTGTAATACAAAGCTTACAATTCAAGCACTACTATTCATCAGGCTATTCTTGTTGAAACAAAAATGTAAAATCAAAACTAAACAATATCACTGGTAACAACAGTTTGGTAACTGATTAATTTTACAGGCAAAATGATTAATGTTAATCCTTAAAGGGCATGTTATTTACCTATTGTAATCTTGCATCAATGTGTAAATTGCTCTTTGGCAAATGCATCAAACTCTGTTATTGAAGGCAAGATACTTTTTTTTTTTTTTTTTTTTTTTTTTTTTTTTAAACATGTCAAGAAAGCTATTGAAGTGGACTGTGACCAAAAAAAAAAAACTGCCATTAATCAATTCCTGTATTCACATAACTCATCACCATTATTTTCGTGTGTTACAGAAAATTTAACAGAGCACTTAAGTCTGATGCACCGCACAGTGTCAGTATGAGACGCTGATAGAGGCCCACCAGCACTTTTATATTAAAAAAAGTAATTAAATAAGTGTTTTAAATAAACACCACCCATTTAAGATAACAGTTTCAAAATATACCAGTAGGGCTCAAAACAGAGGAGACTAGCATTTCTCAGTGGCGGCTGACTGATAAGGCCAGTAGGTTGGTTTAGCCTATTAAAAGATAAGAATAGGCACAGTGAGAAAGTTTTGCTTACACACCAGCTTCCAATTCTCCTAACGAAAAGGAGTCAAAATGTGACAAATATGAATGCATGATTTAGAACACTAAATTGAAAGACAAAACTGCTAAATTTAAATGCACACTTTCTCGTTAAATTTCACAATAAATTCATCACTTAAAACAACACAAAGAAAAATGCAATTTGTAATCAGTTTAGGAATACCCCTATTCTGTTTCTTGAACAGGTAAGTAATTGAAATCCATAGATCTCAACCAGTCTATCCTATTGCATAATATAAGTGTAATAAAAAATACTGCATCACTTACATTAACTGTCTCTCATTTTTTAGCATCTGACGCTGTTATCAACAGTATGCACTAATAAAATCTTGTTTGTTTGTCCTCAATAATCAATATGACTTCAATTTACTAATACTGCTATAATTTGTTACTTTTCCTGTTCAAGGAATTTGTCCGAAAAATTTAAGTTTTATTGGTAAATCTTAAATAGGGGCGGCACGGTGGCGCAGTGGTAGCGCTGCTGCCTCGCAGTTAGGAGACCCGGGTTCGCTTCCCAGGTCCTCCCTGCGTGGAGTTTGCATGTTCTCCCCGTGTCTGCGTGGGTTTCCTCCGGGCGCTCCGGTTTCCTCCCACAGTCCAAAGACATGCAGGTTAGGTGGATTGGTGATTCTAAATTGGCCCTAGTGTGTGCTTGGTGTGTGGATTTGTTTGTGTGTGTCCTGCGGTGAGTTGGCACCCTGCCCAGGATTGGTTCCCTGCCTTGTGCCCTGTGTTGGCTGGGATTGGCTCCAGCAGACCCCCGTGACCCTGTGTTCGGATTCAGCGGGTTGGAAAATGGATGGATGGATGGATCTTAAATAGGACACACTATAAAAATTCTTGGAATTTCAAATACTCCCATATAAAATGGAATGGTGAAATTTCAAAATCATCTTTCTTAAAACAGTAAAACAATTTACATTGAGAATTTTAATTTGTACCTTTGGTATATTTTCCTTTTTAAAAAAAAAACCCACATCTGATAGCTGCTTCTGGTGGCAAAACAAAAATCCTAATACAAGTCACTGATAAGCTAGTAGAGTAGCTTAGGGGCAAGGAACACAAAATAACATTAAAAGCTTACATAAACTTCTGCCACACAAATTTATATATTTTGTGACTGAAGTCGTTTCATGTAACTTTAAAATTAAAATACACAAGCAAGAAAACTAAAGTCATTAATTAACTTACAATTGCATACAAAAGTATTGAATACCTCTGAAAATCAATTTTCTGCATGACAAAAGATTTGTACACATTTATTCATTCAGCATGTTAATGTGAACTCTTACTCTGCAAAAATACATTTTTAAAGTAAAAAAAAAAAACATTTTCTGTAGATAGTTAACTGAAGAAGAAAAAAAACCACAAATGTTAGTGTTTGGAAAAGTATTCAAGCCCAACACATTAATACTTTGCAAAGAACCCTTTTACTATAGTATCAGCCTTGATTCTTTTAGGGTAAGCATGTACCAGTTTGGTACATTTTTCAGTAATGACTCTTCCCCATTCTTCTTGGCAGAATTTATGGAGATCCCCTAGGTTATGGAGATCACCTGGATAGCAGATTTCAAATAGTGGCACGGATTCTCAATAAAGTTAAGATCATGGTTTTGATTTGGCCATTCCAAAACATTCACCTTCCTGTTTTTGAGCCGTTCCAGTGTTGCTTTGGCCTTATATCTAGGGTTATTGCCATTTTGAAAGATGAATCTTCTCCCTAGCCATAGGTTCACAGACTGGAACAAGTTCTGCTGCCATACTGTGAGGTATTTGTGTCCATCCACGGTCCCTTTAGCTCCTAGCGCATTAAAAACATTCCCATAGCATGATGCTGCCACCACTATATTTCACCATAGGTATGGTATTTCTTGAGGCATGGGCAGTGTTAGTTTTATGTTACAAATACCTCTTTGAAGTCTGACCAAAATGTTCTGTTTTGATTTCACCTGTACATAGAAACCTTCTCCCACAAATGGATTTAAGTGTTTTGTAGCAAAATTCTTAAATGGCTTCTTTCTTAATACCCTTCTATTTTATAAAGAGCTCTTGAAATTGTGGACCCATGCTCCTCCACTCCAGTTTCAGCTGAAAAGCATTGCAGACTTCTGAGAGTGATGGTTGGATTTTTAGTAGCCTCTCTCACTATCTGACATTTTACTCTTGATGTTTAGTTTTGACAGATAGCCTGTTCTAGTGTCTGAGTGCTGTAATGAACCTTCATCATAACTTTCTGATGATGGATCCAACAGTGCTTAATGGAACATTCAAACCCGTCTATATTTTTTTGTAGCCATTTCCTGCCTTGTGCATTTCAATGACACTGTTTCTCACATTAGCAGATTGCTCATTTGTCTTCAATTTTGCAGTGATTGTCCAACAAAGACTATGGCCCTTTTTATATCAAGAAATATATGAAGGACTGACAAGTAGTACCTAATTATGAATAATTATGATCAAATGACTCACAAGTAGTACCTAATTATGAATAATTATGATCAAATGACCGTCACCTTTATGTCGTTTGTGTAAACCTAGAGCTTCCAAAGCACAGATGTTTAAATGCTTATGCAAACACTAACTTATGATTTTTCTTCTTCACTTAAATATCTACAGAAAATAGTTTATTTTGCTTTTAGAAATATATCGTTACAGCAGAACAGTTTGCATTACAAATATTGAATGGATAAATATGTGTACAAATCTTTTGTCATGCAGAAAATTATGACTTTCAAGGGGACTGAATGCTTTTGAATGCCACTGTATCAAGAACGTAATGGTAGAGGAACACGGTTCTGTAAGCATGGCTCTGTGAGTTATTACGCATACAGTGAAATACACATATTCTGTATTAATGTTACACTAAAGGCAACATCATAGCTCTATTATCTGCAGATGATCATGATTCCGTATTTCACTAACACCATAAGTCATAGGCACAGCACACACATGATCCACCATCTATTATGGTCGGCACCAATATGACCAACTCAACTGAAATCACTTGAGTGGCAATCTGTTGGCTATTTCACCCACCAAAACATATGTCTGTGTTCAGTTTTCAACTAAATAATTTTATAAAACGCAATTAATATTGTGCATTTTATGCTATCTGCTGGTACATGTAATAACATCCTATTCTGACTATTTTCTGTGCACAGTTCATTGTCATAAAAATATTTTACAAACACCACAATGTCTCTTTGATAAAGCCATTAAAGTACATGAAAACACCAGAATGTTAGTCCATGTATACATTTTCTCAATGTTTCAGTTAGTACCCAGCAAAGGCAGAAACAAATGCCACACAATATGCAACTCTACACTAATTCCAGACTGTAACAGAGCTTCAAACTGGTAATGCACTTTCTGAATTGAATGACTTTCTTTTTTTGTATTTAAATTTATAATCGGTTGCCAGAAAGCCCTGTTTCTGGTGGGGCAATTAAGACCAGTTATTCTTAGATGCATTTCCATGCCTATTGATAGTACTAGGGTGTTGTACCGTGTTAGCCATTATGAATGTAGAGAAAAGCCAAGCAAAATGACACCTTTTATTGGCTGACTAAAAGATTACAATATGCAAGTTTTCGAGGCAACTCAGGCCCCTTCTTCAGGCAAGATGTAATACATCTTGTAATACAAGATTACATCTTGCCTGAAGAAGGGGCCTGAGTTGCCTCGAAAGCTTGCATATTGTAATCTTTTTAGTAAGCCAATAAAAGGTGTCATTTTGCTTGGCTTTTCTCTACATGCCTATTGATGGAATGGTGAAAACTGAGGCATGAAAATATAGCAAGAATATTATTCACTTTAAGACTAAAAAGCTATAAACCTCAAAGAACACTTTGGATATACTTACAACACAAACTAATGATATAATGTCTACAAGAACGTAAAAGGTGCTCAGTAGGTCAATTTTAATTCATTTACTAAGATGCTATATGATCATGTTCACACTTGTATTACATAGTAAAAGCAACTGCCAACATAACCTACTTTTGGTTACAAAAAATATCAGAACACTTTTATCTTTTACTGCTAGAATGCATAGTAAATAAGTGACTTTGTAACAATCATCAAACCCCCAACCCAGGAACTTCCCCCTCCCTTCCCTGTTGCCAGGATTTATAAGCTCTGCTTTCTTCAACAGGTTGAGAGCTGCTTGAGCTTTGAGACAAGCTATCAGCTGCAATTCAATAGAAGTCTGCATGCAGCATACACCCGTACCAGGGGCTAACAACTGAGACAGGTAAGAGAAATGAGCTCTATGTATTTTAAAATTTCTATTTCTATTTAAGAAGAAAATTTAAAGCCCAATAATTTGTGACATGCTACACATAAATAAACAAAAAATAACTGCTTTATTCAGTAGGGCAAATTGCATGTAAACAGTTAATGATTAATACTTCAGACAACTATACAAATCTACAATACTTCTAGCAGCCCAACTCTGCAGAAATAAAACTAACAAAGTATTAAGCAGCAATAAGTTAAAGGTGTCTGCAACACCACATTCTGGCAAAGTAATATCAAACTCTTCAAGGCAAATACTAGAATAAATGCTAACTTTGGTACAACAATTGACTTGTTGGAAAAATGCAAAACACAAAATAATAAGCAGCACTGAACTGTGCACAAATAAAGTTTCAATTGCAAAATGGGACCTTTTTACTTTAATAGTGTAGTGTACCAAGGGTAAAAAAATGTTCATTATACAGTATATCCAATATAATGTATTGGCTATACCTATTAAACCTTAAAAAGAGTTTTAAATAAGAAAAAATAACTTTGGTCATAATATAAAAGTCAACAAACATCTAGTACTAAAAACAGGAGAAGGAACAGTAAAATGCTGGCTGTGCTAACAATTGTTAGATTGATTATTACCTAAATTGTATTTCAGAACTCAGATAACATGGCACTCCAAAGAAAGGAAGTGGACACAAGAGTAACAACACCCCTTGTGGCACTGAAACGTCAGAGGCTCTTCTCTAAGGATGGTCGTTGCAACCTACGCATGACCAACAAGGCTGGTTCTCCAGCCAGAGGGCTACTTTACCTGAGTGACATCTGGACTACATTGGTGGACCTGCGCTGGCGCTGGGTTCTTCTCGCTTTCTGTGCCTCCTTCATAGCTCATTGGCTGCTGTTTGCCTGTCTATGGTACCTGCTTGCCCATCTGAATGGAGACTTGCAGGTGGACCATGACCAACCTCCCCCAAACCACACCATTTGTGTCAAGTACATCACAAGTTTCACAGCAGCCTTCTCTTTCTCGCTGGAGACTCAACTCACTATTGGCTATGGAACAATGTTCCCTAGTGGAGACTGTCCAAGTGCCATTGCTCTCCTTGCAGTGCAGATGTTACTCGGGCTTATGCTGGAAGCTTTCATAACAGGTATAGAAAATTACTTTTTTAAACCTTCTAAAATGGCAAATGTTTACTTACCAAATAAGTGTGTTGCAAATGCAAAGTCAATGTTAAATTCTTAAATTAAAGGCTTTGATGCGTTATATCACCACCAAATTAGTCGCTGGTGATAATGCCAACAGCAAAGCCTATGAAAAGGAAGGAGGAGGGGAAAAAAAAAAAAACAGTCCTTTGGAATAGAAAAAATGTGTTTGAGCTGAGAGCTTTACTAGCCTACAGCTATATCTAAGACACATGCTACAGCTAAACTAAATGTACAATGAATTCTATTTATAGTTTTGAAAGAAAATAAGCTTTAATACAGTTTTGGAAAGTACATATTTTACTCAATTTTAGTAGCCATAGGGAATTCTGTCTCCTTTCAGTTTATTTCAGTTATAAATTTACTAGTATTTTTCTAATGCATCTTTAGTCAATAAATTGTTTATAAAGTTTGATTATGTGAACCAGTTGCAGATTGAAAACAGCTGGAAATCAAAAACGCTTGAATTGATAACAAACTTCATTAGGTTTAAGTACTTAAAAAAATGATATGACATACATATAGATTCAAATTAATACTATTAATCTGTATATAACAATATTTAATTAAGAATTGAAAACTTATTAAGCCTTGCTTTCAATGTACTAGTAAATAATAGATGAGTGGCACATAAAAACATTTTTAAGTTGTGTGCTGTTAGATTCTAGTATACATGACCCACCATTCTACATAGTCTACACCCATTTTAAAATGTTCACCTTACAGATTGTCCTCCATAAAGAAACTGGAAAAACGGGGGAAGCGCAGTACACTACACACAACTCAGAGAAATGTAAATTATAAACCAGCAAAAAAATAATAACTTTACTCTCTTTAATTATTTCTATCAACTAGAAATATATGGATATAAGAAAAATCAAGTGATTTCTTAACTTTTTAAAAATTTTATACATTTTTATACATAAAGTGTTAAAAGTGGATTAATAAGCATTATTTAAATAGGATAAGCCACTTAAACAAAACATTCATTCAACAATGCCAAGAAATTAGCAAAAACTAAAGCTTAAGTAGATCAGCATGTTTTAGCCTGCCTATTGCTGCTATTTTTTAATGAAAAGAATGTACTACAAAAGAGTATTTCAACAAATGTAAAACTTTAACCTCTTGATTAGAGATGATACAAAGAGAGGTTTTGCAATTCTTCATTTGCTTATTAAAGAAAAAAAAAGAAAATACAAAGTTACAACTTCAAAGTTCTTATAAATTCAACATAAAACTATACCTGAAATGTCTCCTGTTACATTCTGTAAGTAACAAAATGTAAAATATAGTGAAAAACAGACTGCTCATACTGACAAACAAAACTTTCACTGGCAATAGTACTGACTGCTCTGAAAGTAAATGAACATATTTATTGAATTACTATTTATGCAATTTGATTCAAATTAAAAATTACTTTCTTAATTATAAAAACATTCTAAATATTAAACTGCAACTTCATGACACAAGCTTAGGAAGATAATTTAACTCATATAAAACAATCTATAAATTTGTCAACAATTTAATGAAATGCAAAGGTCTCATATGGCAAGTTTTAACTAATAATTTGAAATGAAATTCAGGGTTTAACTAAACAATGAATGGCAAAGATACTAGGCAAATAAACAGGATTTAAGGATGTACAATCCTGCTTATTTTACTTTTAAGGAGAGACAAGATTTTATAGCCACATTTAATAAATAGGCACACATATGTACACATCACATTAGTCATAGGTAGTTGAATACTTTGCCACAGATTCATTCATGACTCCTATGAAAGTAAATTAGTTGCAAGAAAACAGAACACCGTGAACAAATTATTTCATACTGTATGTTATAAATGATAACACTACACAAAAAAGGTATTTCAAAAAACACAGATTATACTAAAAAGTCCTGGAAGAAATACATTTGTTCACATACCCCTATTGCTTTTGGTTGAATCATCTTCTGTGTCTTGGCAAACAGGTGTAATAAAGTAGCACTCTACTTCTGCCCATGCCTGATCAAGATGTCAGTAGCCGAAGCCAGAGCCGTACCTCAAGCTGGAAGATGTCTGAAACTCCCCCGGGAACTTCGGGTAATAGGAATATATAGCAACAATAAACTAGCAACTGTTCTCCAACAGTGAAGTTGTTGTATGCACTTTTAATTTAGATTTAAGATAGGAAGTCAAATATGAGGAAAATTTACAGATAACAAATTTGACTTCTTGTCATTAATATATATATATATATATATATATATATATATATATATATAAACTTAATGTCAAGAAAGCATAATTAAGGTAACAAACAATGCAAAGTATCAAAAACATTTTTGGATGCAGCCATCACCATTATCAACTGCTGTTTGTTCTGACAGATTTTTGTATCGAGTATCTTTTCCAGTAAGTACAATGCATACTAAAATGAAATTACATCTTAAGACTGACTTCTTCCTTCTGGTAAGCTCCCCAGTGATGTCTTTTCTATATAGTGAAAATTAAATGTATTAAGGCTGAAACCATTTTCTTATGCATACTACAAGGAAGCCAGTTGTTCCTGAATATATCCCAAGTCACTCTGATACTACAATATAACTAGTTAAATCACCAATAATGAATTACTCAGGTTCAGTGGCAGGGATGGTATTACTTTCACTACTGACTGATGGGAGTGTTGCACCTTGGACCGTCTGTAAGTTGTTCCTTTTTAAAAACCTTTAATTTACCATAGCTTTAAATCAGTGGCTTCAAAGTTCACCCCATATGGCTGAAGGTTTTTGTTCCAATCAAAGAGTCATTTTACAACTAACTCATTATTTGTATTTTAATTATTCTCTTTTAGGAAAGAGCAGCAGTGTGAGATTTACATTCCTAAGAAATTTAGAAATATTCATATTGTTCTTTGGTATTAATTCCTTAATTTTCTTCTGTCCTTTTTCTATAATTCACTTTTTTCTGTGAAGTTTCTTTCTTTAATTGTATACTAATATTGATAAGCAAAAATGAGCAGAGTAGACTCTAGGGAAAATTGAAAAGAATGCTGAAGGACTGCATCTACTTCAGTTAAAGACTCCACTAGAATGGCCACTAGTAAATAATGTCTTAAATATCCAGAAACACCTGGAAAATGATGATGTTGAAAAGAATCTTAAAAACCAAGAAAAAACAGCATACCAAAAAAAATTTAATTATCTTCATGTAATATGTATAAACACTCAAGCAATAGTAAGCAGTATCAGTTTTGAAATTTCTAGTGTCTTTCCTATCACCATTCTGTGCCATATGATCCAATACTAAAGGAAACAGCCGATTACATTTTACTGACAAAGGTGAATTAATATGAAAATCACAAAACAGTTAAGAACTTAAAATCATGGCACAAAGATTCTAAATTTTTTATTAACATAAATGTTACACTACTGCTCTTTGGTACATGCAGAATAAGAGAAGAAAAAAGAGAAGGTAATTAAACAATGAGAGAAGTAAAAGGTGAAATGTCTCACTGATTGTAAAACTGATTAGAACAAATCAACCAGTCACAGGGGTCCTCCAGGTCTGACTCTGGAAACCACTGCTGGACAAGAGATTTATTTTCAAACTCTTAACTATCTCAGTACTCTGTCAACAGAATTTTAAAAGCCCCACAATAAGATACAGACATCTTATAAGCGCTAAAAACAGAAATATTATATTGAAATTTGAATCAAACTCTTCTTTGAAAAGCAGACTTTTGTATTTTTACCCCTATAGCACAGAGGTTCTTGCGACTTCCTATTTGTGTTATGTTTTTGCTAAGGTATTAATTGAACAATTCATTTTACTTAGCATCCAAAGTGTTTCCCTTTTCCACATGCACTCAGTCTTCATATGTTGGTTTCAACCATCTGCCTCCAAAAACAGACACAAGAGAATAGCAAAAGTTAATTCTAAGTTGTACAGTTCGTATTGTTTGATTTTATCCACTAAATGGAATCAACATGAACAGTTTCTTTACAATATGGCATTAAACATAAGCCATCACTATTACTGAAAGAAATGCTTTGCAAAAAGTTTTGCATATTTTTGATTACTCTGATTCTGCGCTGTCAGATATGGAATTATAGTGCTGCAGGAGTCTCCCCAAGTGTGAGTAAGAAGATATCACCATTACTCTCATGTGTTCTCTTTTCAGTTGCTCCCACATCTTAGATGCTATCCCATACTGAGTGAGCTCATTTTTACAGATTTTAAAGAGACAAATTTCTTACAGAGAAGTTGTGATGATTCCACACTTTTGAGTTCTTTTACTTTAAATCTACCATTATACTTCCTCCTATCCTCCATCACCACCATACGAAATTGTGATTAGCTCTACTCTTAATTAATGAAGTAATATATAAAAAGGCTAATAACTAAAAACGAAATTCTCTGGCAACTATTTTTATCACTGATTATTATCAATGACCATGATTAGTTATTAAAGCCATAATCACATCACCTGCAAATAAAGTCATAAAGGCAGTGATGACAACCTGGTCAATTGGTTCAAAGATGAGGATATCAAGTAAAAACAAAAAAATTTCCTGTAATGAAAAGGGGCAATGCCCAATGTGAAAAGTTGCTTGTTGTTAATTTTTTTAAATAAAAGTTTTCAAGTACTGACAGATATTCTGAAATGTAATATATACAAAATTTCAGTTTCCTAAGCGTTCACTGCATGCTACGAACATACAAGCCTATAGGATATCCATAATGAAACCTTGGTTGAAGTATGATAAATTAATGGAAACTTCAGCTTGAGTTTATGATTGTCACAATCAAGTGAGACATCCATTCCTTTAATACCTCAAACCCAGAAGCTTGTAACTCACTCCCTTTTCCAAAAATAATATATTGAATATCTATATTGGTCTATATCATCTTTATACAGTAAGATATTGCATTTCAGCTTGATGATCAATGCTTTAATATTTATACTCACCATTGCAGCAACTGATTTTATATAATGCAAATAAGGACGTTTCTTATTTCTCTGAACTTGTCTATAGCTTGCTTTAAAGTTAATATCTCAAATTTATTGTCTATCTGTGGATTTCTTTATTTTTGTTGATGAAAAAGCTGAATAGTACACACTAATGCTGACAAAGACGGTGGGGGTTGGGTTGTGTGCTGGTCTATAATAAGTATTAAATGTCAGTTTGTGCTAATATTGATTCACCATATTATCTTCTTGTATGTTCTAACATTAAAGTTTTTCACAATACAGCAAACATTTTTCATGTACTTTTACTTTCCAAACACTGAAAAACCAGTTCATCTGTTATATTTATAATGTTCTTCTCACATTCCTCACATAGCCTATTTAGAAGAGATGATGCTAAAACATGTTAATAAGTGAAATCATATGCAGCTGTTGCAAGCACAATGAGTGTATATATTTTCGACATGCTCATTTCAAACAGAACATTACTTGGTTCTTTTAATATAGTTGTCAATCAAATATGTGAAGTATACAAAAACTAGCAAACATAGCTAAAATACCAGGAGAAAAAAACAAAAAAAAACACTTTTAATTATTTGAGAAAAATATAATAAAAAAACAACTTTAAAAATAAAAATAAATTAACAAACAATGAAGACTCACTAATGTGCTTGTCTTGCGGTCTTGTATGTATGTCATCATCCAGTTGACGCTCGGAACCGGCCAACTCTATTTAATTTCAAAAGCAACGGGGGCGCGGTAGTACTCAAACAAAGAATGCTGGCAGTCACCTCCAGTTTGCCCTCTGGTGGATGTTACGAGTGTCAACTGGATGATAACATGCATACAAGACCGCAAGATCAATCCCCATACCCAGAAGAGGGCGAGTTAGGGATGATTTCACCTTACAGTGTTTTTAATCAACCAATGAAAAACGTGTACAAAGTACCATGAAAATCGCTCCAGGCGTTGGGAAGTGATGCTGGAACATACATACACACACACACATTGACTTTTATATACAGTCATATGAAAAAGTTTGGAAACCCCTATTAGCCTGCATAATAATTTACTTTCAACAAAAAAGATAACAGTGGTAAGTCTTTCATTATCTAGGAACATCTGACAACTGGGGAGTTTTCCGAACAAAGATTCTTAGTGATACAGTATTTAGTTGTATAAAATTAAATCAAATGTAAACAACTGGCTGTGTAAAAATGTGGGTACCCTTGTAACTTTGCTGATTTGAATGCATGTAACTGCTCAATACTGATTACTTGCAACACCAAATTGGTTGGATTAGCTCGTTAAGCCTTCAACTTCATAGACAGGTGTGTCCAATCATGAGAAAAGGTATTTAAGGTGGTCAGTTGCAAGTTGTGCTTTCCTTTGACTCTCCTCTGAAAAGTGACAGCATGGGATCCTCAAAGCAACTCTCAAAAGAGCTGAAAACAAAGACTGTTCAGTATCGTGGTTTAGGGGAAGGCTACAAAAAGCTGTCTCAGAGGATTAAACTGTCAGTTTCAACTGTAAGGAATGTAATCAGGAAATGGAAGGCCACAGGCACAGTTGCTGTTAAACCCAGGTCTGGCAAGCCAAGAAAAATACAGGAGCGGCATATGGGCAGGATTGTGAGAATGGTTACAGACAACTCATATATCACCTCCAAAGACCTGCAAGAACATCTTGCTGCAGATGGTGTATCTGTACATCGTTCTACAATTCAGCGCAATTTGCACAAAGAACATCTTTATGGCAGGGTGATGAGAAAGAAGCCCTTTCTGCACTCACGCCACAAACAGAGTCGCTTGTTGTATGCAAATGCTCATTTCGACAAGCCAGATTCATTTTGGAACAAAGTGCTTTGGACTAATGAGACAAAAATTGAGTTATTTGGTCATAACAAAAAATGCTTTGCATGGCGGAAGAAGAACACCGCATTCCAAGAAAAACACCTGCTACCTACTGTCAAATTTGGTGGAGGTTCCATCATGCTGTGGGGCTGTGTGATTAGTTCAGGGACTGGGGCCCTTGTTAAAGTCGAGGGTCTGATGAATTCAACCCAATAGCAACAAATTATTCAGGATAATGTTCAAGCATCTGTCACAAAGTTGAAGTTACGCAGGGGTTGGATATTCCAACAAGACAATGACCCAAAACACATTTCGAAATCTACAAAGGCATTCATGCAGAAGAAGAAGTACAATGTTCTGGAATGGCTGTCACAGTCCCCTGACTTGAATATCATCGAAAACCTATGGGATGATTTGAAGCAGGGTGTCCATGCTCGGCAGCCATCAAATTTAACTGGAGAGGTTTTTTATGGAAGAATGGTCAAAAATACCTCCATCCAGAATTCCGGACACTCATCAAAGTCTATAGGAGGCGTCTAGAGGCTATTATATTTGCAAAAGGAGGCT